>NC_058117.1:0-5000 GCF_914725855.1 Thunnus albacares | reverse complement strand
ACTTTTCATCAGAATCGATGCAGTCTCATCCAAAACGCTCTGCTTGTACACAAGCAGAGTCACGGCACACACATTATATGCTTTTTCATATGTTTCTATCAATTTCAGTGTTATTTGACACAAACTAGTCACTTTTCATCAGAATCGATGCAGACTCATCCAAAACGCTCTGCTTGTACACAAGCAGAGTCACGGCACACACAGTATATGCTTTTTCATATGTTTCTATCAGTTTCAGTGTTATTCGACACAAACTAGTCACTTTTCATCAGAATTGAGCCAGACTCACACCTAATGCTTTATTGTACTAGCAGAGTCACGGCGCACATAATATATGCTTTTTCACATGTTTCTATCAATTTCAGTGTTATTCGACACAAACTAGTCACTTTTCATCAGAATTGAGCCAGACTCATCCAAAACGCTTGACTGTACAAGCAGAGTCACAGCACACACAGTATATGCTTTTTCATATGTTTCTATCAATTTCAGTGTCATTTGACACAAACTAGTCACTTTTCATCAGAATTGAGCCAGACTCATCCAAAACGCTTGACTGTACAAGTAGAGTCACGGCACACACAGTATATGCTTTTTCATATGTTTCTATCAGTTTCAGTGTTATTCGACACAAACTAGTCACTTTTCATCAGAATTGAGCCAGACTCATCCAAAACGCTTGACTGTATAAGCAGAGTCACGGCCACAAAAGTATATGCTATTTCATATGTTTCTATCAATTTCAGTGTTATTTGACACAAACTAGTCACTTTTCATCAGAATCGATGCAGTCTCATCCAAAACGCTTGACTGTAAGAACAGAGTCATGGCACACACAATATATGCTTTTTCATATGTTTCTATCATATTCAGTGTTATTCGACAAAAAACTAGTCACTTTTCATCAGAATTGAGCCAGACTCATCCAAAACGATTGACTGTACAAGCAGAGTCACGGCACACACAGTATATGCTTTTACATATGTTTCTATCAGTTTCAGTGTTATTCGACACAAACTAGTCACTTTTCATCAAAATTGAGCCAGACTCACACCTAATGCTTTATTGTACTAACAGAGTCACGACACACAGTATATGCTTTTTCATTTGTTTCTATCATTTTCAGGGTTATTTCACACAAACTAGTCACTTTTCATCAGAATTGAGCCAGACTCACATCTACTTCTTTATTGTACTAGCAGAGTCACGGCACACACATATTCTTTTTCATATGTTTCTATCAATTTCAGTGTTATTTGACACAAACTAGTCACTTTTCATCAGAATCGATGCACACTCATCCAAAACGCTCTGCTTGTACACAAGCAGAGTCACGGCACACAGATTATATGCTTCTTCATATGTTTCTATCAATTTCAGTGTTATTTGACACAAACTAGTCACTTTTCATCAGAATCGATGCAGACTGATCCAAAACGCTCTGCTTGTACACAAGCAGAGTCACGGCACACACAGTATATGCTTTTTCATATGTTTCTATCCGTTTCAGTGTTATTCGACACAAACTAGTCACTTTTCATCAGAATTGAGCCAGACTCACACCTAATGCTTTATTGTACTAGCAGAGTCACGGCGCACATAATATATGCTTTTTCTAATGTTTCTATCAATTTCAGTGTTATTCGACACAAACTAGTCACTTTTCATCAGAATTGAGCCAGACTCATCCAAAACGCTTGACTGTACAAGCAGAGTCACAGCACACACAGTATATGCTTTTTCATATGTTTCTATCAATTTCAGTGTTATTCGACACAAACTAGTCACTTTTCATCAGAATTGAGCCAGACTCATCCAAAACGCTTGACTGTAAGTACAGAGTCATGGCACACACAATATATGCTTTTTCATATGTTTCTATCAGTTTCAGTGTTATTCGACACAAACTAGTCACTTTTTATCAAAATTGAGCCAGACTCATCCAAAACGATTGACTGTACAAGCAGAGTCACGGCACACACAGCATATGCTGTTTCATATATTTCTTTCAGTTTCAGTGTTATTTGACAACAACTAGTCACTTTTCATCAAAATTGAGCCAGACTCATCCAAAACGCTTGACTGTCCAAGCAGAGTCACAGCACACACAGTATATGCTTTTTCATATGTTTCTATCAGTTTCAGTGTTATTTGACACAAACTAGTCACTTTTCATCAGAATTGAGCCAGACTCATCCAAAACGCTTGACTGTACAGGCAGAGTCACGGCACACACAGTATATGCTTTTTCATTTGTTTCTATCATTTTCAGGGTTATTTCACACAAACTAGTCACTTTTCATCAGAATTGAGCCAGACTCACATCTACTTCTTTATTGTACTAGCAGAGTCACGGCACACACATATTCTTTTTCATATGTTTCTATCAATTTCAGTGTTATTTGACACAAACTAGTCACTTTTCATCAGAATCGATGCACACTCATCCAAAACGCTCTGCTTGTACACAAGCAGAGTCACGGCACACACATTATATGCTTCTTCATATGTTTCTATCAATTTCAGTGTTATTTGACACAAACTAGTCACTTTTCATCAGAATCGATGCAGACTCATCCAAAACGCTCTGCTTGTACACAAGCAGAGTCACGGCACAAAAAGTATATGCTTTTTCATATGTTTCTATCAGTTTCAGTGTTATTCGACACAAACTAGTCACTTTTCATCAGAATTGAGCCAGACTCACACCTAATGCTTTATTGTACTAGCAGAGTCACGGCGCACATAGTATATGCTTTTTCTAATGTTTCTATCAATTTCAGTGTTATTCGACACAAACTAGTCACTTTTCATCAGAATTGAGCCAGACTCATCCAAAACGCTTGACTGTACAAGCAGAGTCACAGCACACACAGTATATGCTTTTTCATATGTTTCTATAAATTTCAGTGTCATTTGACACAAACTAGTCACTTTTCATCAGAATTGAGCCAGACTCATCCAAAACGCTTGACTGTACAAGTAGAGTCACGGCACACACAGTATATGCTTTTTCATATGTTTCTATCAGTTTCAGTGTTATTTGACACAAACTAGTCACTTTTCATCAGAATTGAGCCAGACTCATCCAAAACGCTTGATTGTATAAGCAGAGTCACGGCCACAAAAGTATATGCTATTTCATATGTTTCTATCAATTTCAGTGTTATTTGACACAAACTAGTCACTTTTCATCAGAATCGATGCAGTCTCATCCAAAACGCTTGACTGTAAGTACAGAGTCATGGCACACACAATATATGCTTTTTCATATGTTTCTATCATTTTCAGGGTTATTCGACACAAACTAGTCACTTTTTATAAGAATTGAGCCAGACTCATCCAAAACGATTGACTGTACAAGCAGAGTCACGGCACACACAGTATATGCTTTTTCATATATTTCTATCAGTTTCAGTGTTATTTGACAACAACTAGTCACTTTTCATCAGAATCGATGCAGACTGATCCAAAACGCTCTGCTTGTACACAAGCAGAGTCACGGCACACACAGTATATGCTTTTTCATATGTTTCTATCCGTTTCAGTGTTATTCGACACAAACTAGTCACTTTTCATCAGAATTCAGCCAGACTCACACCTAATGCTTTATTGTACTAGCAGAGTCACGGCGCACATAGTATATGCTTTTTCATATGTTTCTATCAATTTCAGTGTTATTCGACACAAACTAGTCACTTTTCATCAGAATTGAGCCAGACTCATCCAAAACGCTTGACTGTATAAGCAGAGTCACGGCCACAAAAGTATATGCTATTTCATATGTTTCTATCAATTTCAGTGTTATTTGACACAAACTAGTCACTTTTCATCAGAATCGATGCAGTCTCATCCAAAACGCTTGACTGTAAGTACAGAGTCATGGCACACACAATATATGCTTTTTCATATGTTTCTATCATTTTCAGTGTTATTCGACACAAACTAGTCACTTTTTATAAGAATTGAGCCAGACTCATCCAAAACGATTGACTGTACAAGCAGAGTCACGGCACACACAGCATATGCTGTTTCATATATTTCTATCAGTTTCAGTGTTATTTGACAACAACTAGTCACTTTTCATCAAAATTGAGCCAGACTCATCCAAAACGCTTGACTGTCCAAGCAGAGTCACAGCACACACAGTATATGCTTTTTCATATGTTTCTATCAGTTTCAGTGTTATTTGACACAAACTAGTCACTTTTCATCAGAATTGAGCCAGACTCATCCAAAACGCTTGACTGTACAGGCAGAGTCACGGCACACACAGTATATGCTTTTTCATTTTGTTTCTATCATTTTCAGGGTTTATTTCACACAAACTAGTCACTTTTCATCAGAATTGAGCCAGACTCACATCTACTTCTTTATTGTACTAGCAGAGTCACGGCACACACATATTCTTTTTCATATGTTTCTATCAATGTCAGTGTTATTTGACACAAACTAGTCACTTTTCATCAGAATCGATGCACACTCATCCAAAACGCTCTGCTTGTACACAAGCAGAGTCACGGCACACACATTATATGCTTCTTCATATGTTTCTATCAATTTCAGTGTTATTTGACACAAACTAGTCACTTTTCATCAGAATCGATGCAGACTCATCCAAAACGCTCTGCTTGTACACAAGCAGAGTCACGGCACACACAGTATATGCTTTTTCATATGTTTCTATCAGTTTCAGTGTTATTCGACACAAACTAGTCACTTTTCATCAGAATTGAGCCAGACTCACACCTAATGCTTTATTGTACTAGCAGAGTCACGGCGCACATAGTATATGCTTTTTCACATGTTTCTATCAATTTCAGTGTTATTCGACACAAACTAGTCACTTTTCATCAGAATTGAGCCAGACTCATCCAAAACGCTTGACTGTACAAGCAGAGTCACAGCACACACAGTATATGCTTTTTCATATGTTTCTATCAATTTCAGTGTCATTTGACACAAACTAGTCACTTTTCATCAGAATTGAGCCAGACTCA
>NC_058116.1:34577338-34622995 GCF_914725855.1 Thunnus albacares | reverse complement strand
ACCCTAAATATACCTTAAATATACCCTAAATATACCCCAAATATACCCCAAATATACTCTAAATATACCCCAAATATACCCCAAATATACCTTAAATATACCCTAAATATACCCCAAATGTACCCCAAATATACCTTAAATATACCCTAAATATACCTTAAATATACCTTAAATATACCCTAAATATACCCCAAATATACCCTAAATATACCCCAAATGTACCCCAAATATACCTTAAATATACCCTAAATATACCTTAAATATACCTTAAATATACCCTAAATATACCCCAAATATACCCTAAATATACCCCAAATGTACCCTAAATATACCTTAAATATACCTTAAATATACCCTAAATATACCTCAAATATACCCTAAATATACCTTAAATATACCCTAAATATACCCCAAATATACCCTAAATATACCCCAAATGTACCCTAAATATAACCCAAATATACCCCAAATATACCCTAAATATACCCCAAATATACCTTAAATATACTCCAAATGTACCCTAAATATACCTTAAATATACCCTAAATATACTCCAAATGTACCCTAAATATACCCCAAATATACCTTAAATATACCCTAAATATACCTTAAATATACCCTAAATATACTCCAAATGTACCCCAAATATACCTTAAATATACTCTAAATATACTCCAAATGTACCCTAAATATACCTTAAATATACCCCAAATATACCTTAAATATACCCTAAATATACTCCAAATGTACCCTAAATATACCTTAAATATACCCCAAATATACCTTAAATATACCCTAAATATACTCCAAATGTACCCCAAATATACTCTAAATATACCCCAAATATACCTTAAATATACCCTAAATGTACCCCAAATATACCTTAAATATACCCCAAATATACCCTAAATATACCCCAAATATACCCCAAATATACCCTAAATATACCCCAAATATACCCCAAATATACCCCAAATATACCCTAAATGTACCCCAAATATACCCTAAATGTACCCCAAATATACCCTAAATGTACCCCAAATATACCCTAAATATACCCTAAATGTACCCCAAATATACCCCAAATATACCCTAAATGTACCCCAAATATACCCTAAATATACCCTAAATGTACCCCAAATATACCCCAAATATACCCTAAATGTACCCCAAATATACCCTAAATATACCCTAAATGTACCCCAAATATACCCCAAATATACCCTAAATGTACCCCAAATATACCCTAAATATACCCTAAATGTACCCCAAATATACCCCAAATATACCCTAAATGTATCCCAAATATACCCCAAATATACCCTAAATGTACCCCAAATATACCCTAAATATACCCTAAATGTACCCCAAATATACCCTAAATATACCCTAAATGTACCCCAAATATACCCCAAATATACCCTAAATGTACCCCAAATATACCCTAAATATACCCTAAATGTACCCCAAATATACCCTAAATATACCCTAAATGTACCCCAAATATACCCCAAATATACCCTAAATGTACCCCAAATATACCCTAAATGTACCCCAAATATACCCCAAATATACCCTAAATGTACCCCAAATATACCCCAAATATACCCCAAATATACCCTAAATATACCCCAAATATACCCTAAATGTACCCCAAATATACCCCAAATATACCCTAACTATACCCTAAATGTACCCCAAATATACCCCAAATATACCCTAAATGTACCCCAAATATACCCCAAATATACCCTAAATGTACCCCAAATATACCCCAAATATACCCTAACTATACCCTAAATGTACCCCAAATATACCCCAAATATACCCTAAATGTACCCCAAATATACCCCAAATATACCCTAAATGTACCCTAAATATACCCCAAATATACCCTAAATGTACCCCAAATATACCCCAAATATACCCTAAATGTACCCCAAATATACCCCAAATATACCCTAAATGTACCCCAAATATACCCCAAATATACCCTAAATGTACCCCAAATATACCCCAAATATACCCTAAATGTACCCCAAATATACCCCAAATATACCCTAAATGTACCCCAAATATACCCCAAATATACCCTAAATGTACCCCAAATATACCCCAAATATACCCTAAATGTACCCCAAATATACCCCAAATATACCCTAAATGTACCCTAAATATACCCCAAATATACCCTAAATGTACCCCAAATATACCCCAAATATACCCTAAATGTACCCCAAATATACCCCAAATATACCCTAACTATACCCTAAATGTACCCCAAATATACCCCAAATATACCCTAAATGTACCCCAAATATACCCCAAATATACCCTAACTATACCCTAAATGTACCCCAAATATACCCCAAATATACCCTAAATGTACCCCAAATATACCCTAAATATACCCTAAATGTACCCCAAATATACCCTAAATGTACCCCAAATATACCCCAAATATACCCTAACTATACCCTAAATGTACCCCAAATATACCCCAAATATACCCTAAATGTACCCCAAATATACCCCAAATATACCCTAAATGTACCCTAAATATACCCCAAATATACCCCAAATATACCCTAAATGTACCCCAAATATACCCCAAATATACCCTAAATGTACCCCAAATATACCCCAAATATACCCTAAATGTACCCCAAATATACCCCAAATATACCCTAAATGTACCCCAAATATACCCCAAATATACCCTAAATGTACCCCAAATATACCCCAAATATACCCTAAATGTACCCTAAATATACCCCAAATATACCCTAAATGTACCCCAAATATACCCCAAATATACCCTAAATATACATCAAATATACTCTGAAGCAGATCCTTGGGGTCCTGGGAAAAGGTTCCAGGGACCTTTGAGGAAGTTCACTTTGACATGTTAGAGGGAACTCTAAGGCTTGTTGATCAAGTCTTTAAAGTCCTTCTACTGGACCTGGAATATTGTTTGGGTCCTTGAGGAAGTGTTTTTAGGGTCTCTTAAAGATCTTAAGGACTCCTGGAAAAAGTTCCAGGACTCCTTGAGAAAGATGAGAGGGGCAAAAATAAACATTAGTGATGAATGCTTACTAAAGGGCGTCTTATTGAACGTTTCCGATGATTTGTGACTTTCTTCCTCTCAGGAATGAGTTAAAATATTTGCTGGTGTTTATTTGGACCGGAGTCATGTCTCCGTCTCCGTCCTGCCGTCGGGGGACTTCCGGAGCTTTCAGTCAGCTAAAAGGTGCTGTTGCTAAGTGACGGTGGTCCCGCTCTGGAAGCGTCTCCTCCCCGCCGGCCGCCCGACTCCGCAGCCAAACCTCAAACCAAACACACCCGAGGGCTCTGCAAACACTGGACTCTTCACTTTCAGCAGCGTTTCCTGCTGCTGCGTCCAAACACCGAGGGGACCCTTTAGTCAGCTTTCAGCACACAACACTGTCCTCCTCGTGTAGACCTGCTCTGACAGAGCGCGCCTCAATGAGCGCTTTGTTCTGTTGACTCTGCTGAGGAGTCCGGAGGAAGAACAGTGACCTGAGTCCATGAGAGAGAGCTGGCAGCGAGCGACTTCACGCCGGCTCTTTGTGCAGCAGCAGAGACGTCTCACTGAGACGCTCTTTAAACGTCCATCTGACACGACCCACACAGACTCTGAGCTTTGTGCTCCTGTCTGGAGCCACACGGCTTCTTTCTCTCTGTTGGTTTTTAACTGTTGTATCAGAGCTGCAGCTGCAGATATGAAACAACTGATCACAAACACATCTGACAGAGGAAAGACGGTTAATACGGGCTCATATCTGTTTGAACCAGCAGTCAGGTGTCTGTAATCATCCCTCCTGTTCATACTGGATATTAAAAGATCCTTCAAATGTGCTTTCAAATCCACAGTGTGTCCACACAGTCATTTAAAGTCTGTGTGAAGCTTCTATTCAGCTTCATCAGTCTGAGTTAGTCATATCAAGTGGATATCTGACACATTTACAGTCTTTTTAGCATCAAATTCCCTCTTTGTGTTTCCTCGGACAGTGTTTCCCTGTTGAGCTGCAGGTGGAAGTATAGTAACAAAAAGAGGAACTTTGGCACTAAAAAGACTGTAACGTTGAAAGATATCTACTTGATTTGACTCATTTGGACGCTGAAGCTTCATATTAGCTTCAGACTGTGGATTTTGTCCTCCATCACTTCCATTGTAAGGTCATTATGAAGGGATCTTCTAATGGTCAGTATGAACAGGAGGAATGATTACAGCAAGAAAAACAGCTTTAATGTTCATTTGACTGACTGTTGGTTTGAGACAGGCTTGAAAAATTGTGAACTCGTCCTTTAAATCTGAAACATTTCTGATATTTGGACACGAGTCTCCTCAGATCATCAGTTTATTTCCTGTGTTTGAATGTGAAGTCGGTGTCATCATGTATAAACTAATCTCTACATGATGAATGAATCATCAGTGTGATTTTATTTCACTTTCAGTAAAGTAACATCTTTCATAAAGTTTCATTTAAAGCAGCGGCTTAAATGATGTTAAACAAATCAAAATAACATCATTTTTAAATTCTCTCACTATTTCTACATTTATAAATTCATTTAGATGTTAATCAGAGGTAGAAGAAGTATTCAGATACATTACTGCCTCTAAAAGTACCAATACAGCCATGTAAAACTACTCCATTACAAGTAAAAGTACTGCATGAAAAGTAAAAGTACAGTAAAGTAAAGTATTGTCAGCCTGATCTGCTGCTTCACACCAACATTCAGACACATTTAGGATCGTCTCTAGAATTTCAACCTTTTATTTATCTGTAAAAAACCTCGTTAAGATTAAGAATCAGAGGAAACACAAAATGTGTCTCAAAATGTTTCACAATGTAAGAGTCAAACAATTAAAACACATTATAAATGTCTAATATATAATAGGCTCTGGGGGATTTCAACCATTGCAAACTTGATGTCTTTACCTGAGTTTGGACACTAGAAACAGTAAAATTCTTGACAAATGCAAATATGGAAATATCCAGAACGTATACACAGCCAAATAGGTATTAGCCAGGTTCATTCTTACAGATACTTGTGAACATATTGACTGTAATCTGTCGTGGAACGTCCACGTGAACTCTGTGTGTGCACGAGGATCCGACAGAGACTCTACTTCCTGTGCGGTTGGACAGAGAGTAGTGATGATATTTGATGGTGCTGTGATAGAGAGAATATTACGTTACACGATCTCCACAAATAAACAGACTGGTCCACACAGCAGCGACAGTGATGCTGTCTGAGAAGACTACAGTTAGACAGGCTGACCCCCCCCAGGTCCTGGATCACAATACAAACTGCTGCCATCAGGGACACGCTAGTTAAACAATGAGGAGGCTGTGCTGCACCGCTCTCAATACACTTTATGTCTGTTGCTGCACTACAGTTGTATGTAGTTTTATATGGCAGCTTTTATGTCCACAACAAATTTACCTAGGGATACACACACACACACACACACACACACACACACACACACACACACACACATATATATATATATATGTACAGTACTGCTTGAAAGTTTGTGAACCCTTTAGAATTTTCTGTATTTCTGCATGAATATGACCTAAAATGTGATCAGGTATTTATACAAGTCCTAAAACTAGATAAAATGAACCCAATTAAACAAATGAGACAAAAGAAAAATCATTTTTTTCATTTATTTATTGAGGAAAATTATCCAATCTTACATATGTGTGGAGGCAACAGTAAGTGAACCCTTGCTTTCAGTAACTGGTGTGACCCTCTTTAGCAGCCCAAACATTTACAGTAACTGTTTATCAGCTCTGCACATCAGCTTGGAGGAATTTTAGCTCGTTCCTCCTCACAGAACAGTCTAAACTCAGGGATGTTGGTGGGCTTCTCACCATGAACTACATGTTTCAGGTCCTTCCACAGCATTTCTTGAGGATTAAGGTCAGGACTTTGACTCGGCCGTTCCAAAACATTATCTTCCTTCTGCTCTAACCGTTATTTGGTGGAACGATTTGTGTGTGTCGGATATCTTGACATTTTCCTGTAGAATCTGCTGGTACGACTCAGAACTCACAGCTCCATCAATGATTGCAAGCTGTCCTGGTTCAGAGGCAGCAAAGCAGCCCAAACCATGATACCACCACCATGTTTCACAGATGGGTTCAGGTTCTTACGCTGGAATGCAGTGTTTGCTCATCGCTAAACATAAAGCTTCTCATTCAAGCCAAAAAGTTTGATTTTGGTCTCATCCATCCACAGAACATTGTTCTAATCACCTTCTGGCTCCATGTGGTCTTTAGTGAACCGTAGACGGCAGCAATGTTCTTTTTGGAGAGAATTTGGTTTCTCCTTGCAACTCTGCCATGAACACCATTGATGTTCAATGTTCTCCTGATGGTGGACTCATTAACATGGACTGTAGCCGCTGCAAGAGAGACCTTTAGTGTCCTAGATGTTACCCTGGGGTCCTTTGTGGCCTCCTGGACTATTACACACCTGCTCTTGGTGTGATTTTTGTTGTTAGACCACTCCTGGGGAGGGTAGCAGTGCTGTTGGATGTCTTCAATTTGTACATGATCTGTCTGACAGTCGACTGTTGGAGTCCAAACTCTTTAGAAATGGTTTTGTAACTTTCCAGCCTGGTGAGCATCAACAACTCTTCTTCTAATGTCCTCAGAAATCTCCTTTGTTTGAGCCATGACACACTTCCACAAACCTGTGTTGTGAAGCTCAGAGTTTGACAGTGAAGACTCAGATTTCTCTTCTTTAAATAAGGCAGGGCCTCCCAGACTCACACTGGATTGTCATCCCATTGATTGAAACACTCGACTCTAATTTCCCCTTCAAATGTATTGATAATATTAGAGGTTCACATACTTTTGCCACCTACAAATATGTAACATTGGATCATTTTCCTCAATAAATAAACAAACAGGTGTAAAGGTTTTGTCTCATTTGTTTAACTGATGTCTCTTTATCAAATTTTAGGACTTGAATGGAAATCTGATAATGTTTTAGGTCATATCTATGCAGAAATAGAGCAAATTCTAAAAGGTTCACAAACTTTGAAGCAGCACTGTATATGTGTTTTCATATATGTATATATGTATATATGTATGTATGTATGTGTATATATATATATACAGATGTGGCTGAAAATATTGGTCCCATTAACTTAATATTTAGTAGCTCAGCCTTTGGAGGCAATAACTGCAGTCAAACTCTCTCTGTAACTCTGAATCAGGACTCATAGCAGCCGCTTCAGAACGCTCCAACGTTTTCTTCTCATCCTCTCTCAGCTGCTTTCTGATGTATGTTTGGGGTCATTATCCTGCTGGAAGACTCATGACCTGCGACTGTTTCCCTCCAAAATGCCTGGATAGTCCACTACAAACCAAACATAGACATGCACTGATAATAAAATATCTTTTAATTTCAACACTGTTCAGGGTGAATGGTGCATTATTTATATATATAAAATATTACGTCTTAGAGACACTCAGGACTTCTTAAAAACAACCTCAATCTATCAATAATCCACAACCATAACTCTCTGACACATCCAGACTCTAAAACATGTCATATTATATGTGAATAATGGAAATAATAAAATATGATACATACAGAAAAGGTGAAAAACAATAATAATAACAGTAATAATAAAAAATAATCATGATAAGTTTATTCATTGTGCATGTTTCAACTTACAGAGACAGAAATACCAGATCAAAGTGTAATAAAATGATAAAAAAAAGTGTCATTCTGAAATAAAATCTTGTGTTTTTAGAGGAAGAAGCAGAGTCAGTATGAAGTCCATCACAGACACAGAGGTGTGATGATAACCTCCTGACCTCCACAGCACGCTCATTATGATGTCATTATGCTTGTCATTATGCTGTTATCCAATCAGAGAGTGCAATCTGCTGCAGCCATAATGAAGTTACAGATTAAATCTGAAAGCTGGAGAAACTCACCTGATGAACTTTTTAACCCTTTGACTTCTGCACTTTCATTCATTTATCATCTGTTTCTTCTTCTGTGACTCTTTGACTGTAAATCAGTCAATGTTCCTGCTGTTCATGTGTCAGTATGTGTGGAGTTATCAGCAGTTTCCTGTATTCTCATAGAATTTGCATAAAGTTGCATATTAAATTCCTATAAAACATGATATAAAAGACAGGTCAGGTTTTAATGCTGTAAAATGATTCACAAATTGTAAAATTGAATCAAGTCTTTATAGATGGTTGCTGTGATTTGTTGCAGCTCTTTCACAACAACATCCTGTTGAACAGAAACAGTCAATAAATAAAACAGACAACTGTCAGTAAACAGGTTCAGTGATGATCTTAAACCTCTTAGACACTGTTATACAGCATCAGTGCTGCCAAACATAACATTATTCAACAAAACATCAGCTTCATTAACAATTCAAATGTTTTCAACATGTTTTCTGTTTGTTTAGTCCAGTGAGTGAGCTGTGATCCGGCTGAGGTGGAAAGTGAGTCACATTTTCTTTTGTGCTGAAATATTAACCCTGAAATATTCAAACGATCTGTTTAATATGATATTGAGAAATGATCCTGATTTGTATGAAGTTCAAATCAAAACCTCTCATAAACATGTTAGATGATAGACAGCGAGGTCCAGGACCAGAACTTAACTAAATATTATTAAATTATTTAGTGATGAAAACCCTCTTAACAGTGTGTAGCAGTGACAGTAACAGGAGTAACAGCAATGGTCCTGACGTGAATCTGTTTCCACTGTTTCCACCTGCTCGCCTCGTCTCTACATGCAGCTCTGCCTTCAGTCTGATCTCAGAGCTGCAGAGCTGCAGAGCTGCAGAGCTGCGAGGCGTCTGACATCTGAGGCTCAGTGATAGAGGCTGCAGCCAGAACGTGATCTCCCTGTAGGCCGCAGTTACATCAAAGAGGAGCTGGAATCATATTAAACTCTGCCCACAGCCCTCAGACACTGCTAAGACTACTGACACTCACAAACGCTCACTAACACTGACAAACGCTCACAGTCACAAACGCTCACTAACGCTCACAAACACTCACTAATGCTCACAAACACTCACAAACGCTCACAAACACTCACAGTCACAAACACTCACTAACGCTCACAAACACTCACAAACACTCAAAAACACTCACAGTCACAAACGCTAACAAACACTCACTAACGCTCACAAACGCACACAAATATTAAAAAAACGCTCACAAACACTCACAGTCACAAACGCACACAAACATTAAAAAAACGCTCACAAACACTCACAAATGCTCACAAACACTCACAAATGCTCACTAACACTCACAAATGCTCACAAACACTCACAGTCACAGACGCTCACTAATGCTCACAAACGCTCACAAACACTCACAAACGCTCACTAACACTCACAAATGCTCACAAACACTCACAAATGCTCACAAACACTCACTAACAGTCACAGTCACAAGCGCTCACTAATGCTCACAAACGCTCACTGATACTCACTAATACTCACTAATACTCACTAACACTCACTGACGCTCACTAACACTCACAGTCACAAACACTCACTAATGCTCACAGTCACAAGCGCTCACTTATGCTCACTAATGCTCACTAGCACTCACTAATGCTCACAGTCGCAAGCGCTCACTTATGCTCACTAATGCTCACTAGCACTCACTAACAGTCAGTCACAAACACTCACAAACACTCACAAACACTCACAGTCACAGACGCTCACTAATGCTCACAAATGCTCACTAACAGTCACAGTCACAAACACTCACTAATGCTCACAGTCACAAGCGCTCACTTATGCTCACTAATGCTCACTAGCACTCACTAATGCTCACAGTCGCAAGCGCTCACTTATGCTCACTAATGCTCACTAGCACTCACTAACAGTCAGTCACAAACACTCACAAACACTCACAAACACTCACAGTCACAGACGCTCACTAATGCTCACAAATGCTCACTAACAGTCACAGTCACAAACGCTCACTAATGCTCACTAATGATCACAAATGCTCACTAACACTCACTGACGCTCACTAACACTCAGTCACAAACACTCACTAATGCTCACTAATGTCACTGACTCTCACAGTCACAAACGCTCACTAATGCTCATTAACACTCACTAATGCTCACTAACACTCACTAACACTCACAAACGCTCACTGATACTAACTAACGCTAACAAACACTCACAAATGCTCACTGACGCTCACAAACACAAACAGTCAGAAATGCACACAAATGCTCAGAAATGCACACAAACACTCACTAACACTCGCAAACACTCACTAACGCTCACAAACGCTCACAAACACAAACATTCAGAAATGCTCACAAACTCTCAAAAACACTCACTAACGCTCACAGTCACAAACGCTCACAAACACAAACATTCAGAAATGCACACAAACTCTCACAAACACACAAACAAACACGCCGTTTGTTTGACATTGAACTCACATGAACGGCTGAAGTGAAACAGTGATTGATCAGCAGCGAGCAGCGAGGGATCACGGCTGAAAGCAGCTGTGATGTGACTCAAAGAGTTTGACTGAGTCCTCGCAGAGCTGATAAATGTCCCATGATGCACCATTATTTGTGACCACCACGCCGACATCACAGCGCCGCTGAGCCGCCGCTGAGCCACTGCAACACATCCAGATTCTAACAACAAGCTCGTTAAATCTGCAGAGGGATTAACGAGCTCAAATCTCCATCACAACGCTTACAGAACGCTCAGAGAACGTTCTACCGGAGGCAACAAAGGACAAAAAGACAGTGTGTGTGTTACTGTGTGTGTGTGTGTGTGTGTGTGTTGCAGTGTGTGTGTTACTGTGTGTGTGTGTGTGTGTGTGTGTGTGTTGCTGTGTGTGTTTGTGTGTGTGTGTGTTGCAGTGTGTGTGTGTGTGTGTGTTCTGGTCAGACACACATACTCATGTTGCTGCCTGTTGTTGAGTCTTCACAGCTCTCACAGACATCTGTGAAAACTTTTTGGTGTTGAACCACCAGAACAGCTTCTACAGTCTCTGAACTCTTCATCATTGTTCATAAAGATCTTCCTCATGTGGTGTTGTGATGATGGTGGTGGAGAGCGCTGTCTAACACGTCAGCTGGGTTGAGATCTGGTGACTGTGAAGGTCATAACATATGATTCACATCATCTTCATCCTGTACCAGTGGTCATAAAGCTCTACTTATTATTATGAACTCATTATATTGTTGTTTGTGTTTTGGTATTTTCAGTGTTTCCTGTTTTTTTCTCCTTTTTATGTTTTAGTGTTTGTTAAATTTCTCTTGATGTTTCTTTTAGTTTCTGCTGCAGTTTTGGATTCATTACTTTTATCTGCTAAATTTGTGGATTGATGCATTTTCTTTGTCTTTTAGTATCTGCTGCATGTTTGCATTGCTTCACACTCTGCATGTTCTGCATTTATTTCTTTGAATTTGTGTTTAACTTTTGTGTGATGTTTCAGTGTTTGTTGGATGTTTGTAGGATTTTCATGCTTTCACATTGATATCTGCTTCAGGATTTGTGCTTTTGTCTTAATGTTTGTTTTTACATTTGAAGCCGTTTCAGTTTATTGTATCTTTTTACATTTGGAGCATATTTATTATGTTGTTATATTGTTATAAGTGTAATTTTGTCATTTGCATGCTTCATTCCAGACAGATGACAGGAAATGCGTTGCACTCAGACTGTAGTTCATGTTTGGCACATTAAGCTGCACCTCACAGGAGGACAGTTATTTAACATGTGTGTTGTCATATTTGTACATCTGTGATCCAGTTAATGACAGAAACAGTTCATGCTTCAGTTTCAGTGTTTGTTGGATGTTTGTATGAACACATTTCTCTCAGTGTGTTTGTTGTCTCTGTTCATCACACCCTAACCGTCTGACGGCGGGTGGAGGTGCTGGGTGGTGTGACATCATCACTGACCTCAGTGAGGTCACCCTGTACTGATGTCACACAACACAGTCTGTCACTATGAGGAGCGACCCTTTAAATGATCCATGAAATGTTATAAAATGAGTCAGATGATCTGAAATTTACAGGGTGATGTTACCATGGTAACAAGGTCAGGTTAAATAAGGTTGTTATGTGAGTTACTCTGGTCTGAACACAATAAGATGCAAATAATACACCATCAAACCCCATTCATGGAACCATTAATACTGTCATTAAGGAATTACAATTAGTTTTAAAGGGTTAATTAAAGTGTAAATGAACATATGAACAGACTTCTAACGGATTATCTCCACAGTTTAAGGAGGTTAAATCCTTTTGAACCTGAGAGAAAAAAATCATCCTCTAATTAAACCTCATGAGGGCAGAAATGAAGAAGAACCTGTGATGCATTTTAACAGTTTCAGTAATTAATATTAACATTTTTAATTCTTTAATCTCAGCAGGTGATCCATTAAAATTCTCTGTGAAGCATTTGTGGATTTAGATTTCTCTGAATGTTTCTACATGATCCAGTGTTTGCTGCATGTTTCTCTTTTGTTTCCTTATTTCTTGAAGAAAATCTTCCTTTCTGTTGGAAATATGTTGAAATATTTTCACTGCACAGGCAGATTTTAAAGTAGTTTAAATAGGACAGAAATGAGTTGATGAGATTTTTTCAGACAGCTTCACATGAAACCCTGCAGACGTTAAGACAGAAATAAAGTTTATGAATCATGGTGAAGAAAGAGAAACACACAGTCATTACTGACGCTGCTTCTCCTCCCTGGATTGGTCAGTTCCCCGGGGAGATGAGCCAATGGTTGTTCCTCTCTCATGTCATTGTGGGCAAAATGTCCTGAGAGGAAGTTTGATGGACGTCTGCAGACATGAGAAGAATCCGTTTGTAAATGACAGAAGAACAGGAGTCCTCAGACTGTGATGGAGGTCCTGGTGGTGCTGCAGCTGGTTCTGGATCAACATCACCATGTAATACTCACACCATCACAACATCACACCATCACACCATCACACCATCACATCATCACACCATCACAACATCACATCACACCATCACACCATCACAACATCACACCATCACACCATCACATCACACCATCACACCATCACATCACACCATCACATCACAACATCACACCATCACATCACACCATCACATCACAACATCACACCATCACAACATCACACCATCACATCACACCATCACATCACATCACACCATCACATCACACCATCACAACATCACACCATCACAACATCACACCATCACATCACACCATCACAACATCACACCATCACATCACACCATCACATCACATCACACCATCACATCACATCACACCATCACATCACATCACACCATCACACCATCACAACATCACACCATCACATCACACCATCACATCACATCACACCATCACATCACATCACACCATCACATCACACCATCACAACATCACACCATCACAACATCACACCATCACATCACACCATCACAACATCACACCATCACATCACACCATCACATCACATCACACCATCACATCACATCACACCATCACATCACACCATCACAACATCACACCATCACAACATCACACCATCACAACATCACACCATCACATCACATCACACCATCACATCACACCATCACATCACAACATCACATCACATCACACCATCACATCACACCATCACATCACATCACACCATCACATCACATCACACCATCACAACATCACACCATCACATCACACCATCACAACATCACACCATCACATCACACCATCACAACATCACACCATCACATCACATCACACCATCACATCACACCATCACATCACATCACACCATCACAACATCACACCATCACATCACACCATCACAACATCACACCATCACATCACACCATCACACCATCACATCACACATCACATCACACCATCACATCACACCATCACATCACATCACACCATCACACCATCACATCACACCATCACATCACACCACATCACACCATCACAACATCACACCATCACAACATCACACCATCACACCATCACACCATCACAACATCACACCATCACAACATCACACCATCACATCACAACATCACACCATCACACCATCACATCACACCATCACATCACATCACACCATCACACCATCACATCACACATCACAACATCACACCATCACATCACAACATCACACCATCAAATCACACATCACAACATCACACCATCACACCATCACAACATCACACCATCACATCACAACATCACATCATCACATCACACCATCACATCACACATCACAACATCACACCATCACATCACAACATCACATCATCACATCACACCATCACATCACACATCACAACATCACACCATCACACCATCACAACATCACACCATCACATCACAACATCACACCATCACATCACAACATCACACCATCACACCATCACATCACATCACACCATCACACCATCACATCACACATCACAACATCACACCATCACATCACAACATCACACCATCACATCACACATCACAACATCACATCATCACATCACACATCACACCATCACATCACACATCACAACATCACACCATCACACCATCACAACATCACACCATCACATCACAACATCACACCATCACATCACAACATCACACCATCACACCATCACATCACATCACACCATCACATCACACCATCACATCACAACATCACACCATCACATCACGACATCACACCATCACATCACACATCACAACATCACACCATCACATCACATCACAACATCACACCATCACATCACACATCACAACATCACATCATCACATCACAACATCACACCATCACATCATCACATCACACATCACACCATCACATCACACATCACACCATCACACCATCACATCACAACGTCACATCACAACATCACACCATTACATCACATCACATCATCACATCATCACAACATCACATCACAACATCACACCATCACATCACACCATCACAACATCACACCATCACATCACAACGTCACATCACAACATCACATCACAACATCACATCACAACATCACAACATTACAACATCACATCACAACATCACAACATCACATCATCACATCACATCATCACATCACAACATCACAACATTACACCATCACATCACAACATCACATCACAACATTACAACATCACATCACATCACAACATCACAACATCACATCACAACATCACAACATCACAACATTACAACATCACATCACATCACAACATCACAACATTACAACATCACATCACATCACAACATCACAACATCACATCACAACATCACAACATTACAACATCACATCACATCACAACATCACAACATTACAACATCACATCACATCACAACATCACAACATTACAACATCACATCACATCACAACATCACAACATTACAACATCACATCACATCACATCACAACATCACAACATCACATCATCACATCACATCACACCATCACAACATCACAACATTACAACATCACATCACAACATCACACCATCACAACATCACAACATTACACCACATCATCACATCACATCACAACTTCACACCATCACAACACATCATCACAACATCACAACATTACACCATCACATCACAACATCACACCATCTGTGATAGTGCTGTAGTTAGGGTCTGGTTAGATTTAGGTACAGGTTATGTTTAGGGAAAGTTTGGGTTAAAATGATCACTTGAAATGTGGTTTTTACCTCCTTAAAGTTAGGTAACCTTTGTTGTCATGGCTACAGTAAACACCACAACAATCGTTGTTATAGTTTGTTTTTTTTTAAATGTTCCGTCTTGCATTTTGAAACGAGAAGTGAACAGCGGTCTACTGCAGCTCAGTCCACTTTTTACCATCTATCTATCTCTCTAACCATCCACCCAACCCGCCTCCTCCCAGTATGAAAACTGTCACCTTATATTGACTCACCTGAACAGCGTCACTTCCTCGGGTCATAATTACTACAGCCGCTAGATGGCGTAAACGTAACTATTGGTCATTTTTGCCGGCCTGAATTTTAGACCTATACTGTTGTTCTTCTTGTGAGGACGAGCTGTATTTTCATATGAGGTGATTATCATATTGGATTATTAATAATATAATTAGCGAGTATTTCTTTTTATTTCCGTGTAATGACATGATGTATTCTTACATCAAGGCTCAGCTGAGGGAAATCAAAGCAGCACAGATGCTGTGAAACCTCCGGCGGGACTCTGCTGCTGCTTCATGATCAGAAGAAGAAGAAGAAGAAGAAGCTGAATCTTCTTACATTTGCTCCCATGAAACGAGTGTGATCCCTCCGCTCCTCACAGATCGTTAATATCAGAGGTGAACACGTCTCCGTGGGACTCTGAACATGACAGGAAGTGAAGTTTCAGCTCCGCTTTCTCTCTAATTATTTACAAATGTACATGATTCTGATCCTGGATCTGACTCTTTATTTAAATGTGTGAACATGAACCCAAAGCTTCAGATTTTTACTGTCTGTGTTTACGTGTTTATTATGTCTGAATGCTTTTCATGTTTCTGTCTGTATTCAATGATTAAAGGAAAGCAAACCAGTAACGACTCCACATCGTTCAGTGTTTTTAGAGTTTAATATTCAATAAGAGACATTTCTACATTTATTCAGTCTTCACTTTAGATGTGATAAAATCTGAAATCTCTAAATTTTTAACTTTTCTGATGTAAATAAACTCAACTTCTGCAGTGAAAAAGAAGAATCAGACTTTATTTGTATGACGTCTTTTTTAAAGGTTATGCTTTTCCCAGAGCTTTCAACAGGTCTTCTTCAGTGGAAGTTCACTCAGTTATCCAGAAGTCTGTTTCCGTCAAACCAGCTAGATTATACAAATTAGACCCATGATGGGTTAAACGTGACGGCAGCATGAGTCGTCCTGTTGATGGAACTCAGATCCTCTCTCAGTAAAACATCGTTCAGAACGTAACAACATTAAATGATCAGAAAATAAAGTTTTATTTCTCTTCATCCCCCCCCAGAACACCACATTGACTCGCTGGTTCCTCTGGTCCAAAGACAGTTTAGTTCCTCAAAAGGTTCCTGCTGTGGAGAACATCTCACAATGTGCGATATTTGTATTATTAAATATCAATTTATATTATGAACAGGTGGATGTAAACACAGCTGGTTGAGTTTGACTGTCAGACAGGAGAGAAAAGTGTTTTCTGAACAACTTACCTTTATTTCTATTGACGTCAGATGTTGTTCTGACCAATCAGCAGTCTGCAGACATTCAGTTCACTGTGATAGAGAACAGATGAACAGAGATGTTGGAGCAGCTGACACCAGAGAATCAATCAATAAATGACTAAAAAACATTCATGATCAGCTTGTTGAAACCTTCATTATGTTGTTCTGAAGCAGACGAGGACGACACCTTCAGCTCTTCACGTCCTGCTGAAGGTTTGAATGTTCATGAAGAACAAGCTGAGATCATCTGATTCACGCTGCTTAATAAAACTCAGAAGATGATTTTTATTGGTTCCAGATTCTTCACGGAGTCGCAGCCGCAGATAAAAACTGTATAGTTGTGTGTTTGATGATCAGTCGTGCATACCTCGTCTCTCCTCGCTGATCACTGGGATGGTTTGAAGTTGTGTAACCTGCAGCCGTGATGAAACATGAAGTCACATGTGTGTAGTATGTAAATATAGAACCGCTTCATTTAAACTGCTTTCTGTCCTCACATCTGGAACTTTTCTCTCCGACTGAAACACTTTCCTCTCACAGAAGGTCAAAGACTTTTCAAATGTGATTCATTAACAGCACGGGTGCCAATAATTTATCAAAAAACGGAATATTTTCATATCAGAAATGGGCAAACGCGTATGAAATGATGCTGCTTAAGAAAAAGAAAAGCGGCATTGATAAGAGTGATTTATATTCAGTTTTGAAAATACTTTTTAAATGAATCTCACACGAGTCAGTCGACAGTCAGATAAGAGTTTTTCATTCTCTGAGCGGCTCTTCACTGATTCGTCAGGCAGAATAAACTGAATCAATTTACAGCAGCATGAATGAAGCTCATTGTTCTGCTCCGGATGGATTCGAAACACTAAATAAGAACATTAACGTCTGTCTGTCGCTCACATTATGTTTCTGAAACAAACTGCAGCAGCGTCTGAAGCTCAGACGGAGGAGCAGAGTCAGACTGGATCTGGATCAGACCAGGTCTCATCAGGTAGATAAACACAGTTTGAACTGAAATTAGCTTCATATACACGACTGAACTGCAACATAAAGCTGCTGAATCATTTCCTCTCAACATATAATGTTCATTAAATGTTAATTAACGTGTTTGACAAGTTGCAGAAATGTTGATACTGAACATATGAGTGAAATGTTCAGAGACGACGTACCTGGATGTTGTTAATACCCAAGAAAAGTTGATGGTGGACCGTCGACTGTATATAAAGTTTTATTAGGGATGAGCAGAGAGCCCAGTATTTATATTTGTATTCGAATAAAAGTGGAAAGAGGATTAAAAATCCTGTTTTTCTGTTGAAATCCTGTTATCTTATGAAGTTGGTCCCCACACCGGGTCTCTAACCGGAGTCTCTCCAGATCAGAGACGACTGCGCTGACTACAGACCTCTACCTGTTTATACACCTATAACACACAGACAGCACAGCCTGGAACATGTAGAAGAACTTCAAAGGTGATTCTTGCTTTGCACTTTTTATTTATTGCCTGTTTTTTAACTTTGTGGACAGAAGAAGAGGAACAGGTGATGGAGTCCGTTGGCAACACTTTGCTTGTGTCAGTTTTATCTCTGGGGGACCCCCCCCCCCCCCCCCCCCGACACATAACTTTAAACTTCATATAAAACCCACTATTTGTGCTTTGTATTTGGGCACACCTCTAATATTTATATACAGTCAATGATCCCGACAGATTGGAAACCACAGTGACGAAAAGTGACATCACTTCCTGTTTCCACCAGAGAGTGAAGTTCATCTCATCCAGCTGTGAGTGTGACTACAGGCAGACAGTGAGAGGGAGGCTCCAGTCTCACTAATAAAGAAGATCATATCTGAGTGTGTGATGTGTCTTCCTGTCGGACTGACCTGCAGCTTCAGATAACACGATAACAGCCGAGGTAAGAAGGAGCCGCGGGAGGAACAATAGTCAGTTGTGTTGAAGTTAAACAGCGTCAGCGCCAACACAAACTGACGGCGGTCTGAATACAATCAGAGCTGAACAGCAGCCCGACAGGAACAAACAGAGCCGTTACTGTCTGTGAAACCTGCACTCACACGTTCACAACACTAACATTCACATATACTCGACTCATCCGGCCGTGGAAGCACATCACCGCCAAGAAAACAATCAGAGTCACAAGCAGAAATACTTTATCCATCGCTGCTACAGCAGCTCCCAACACAGAGGAAGAAATATGTAGAAATACAGTCTGTTTTGATCTGGAAGTGTCCTGATGAGGCAGGTTGGGGCTGAGATTGACAGGAAGTTGATGTGTAAGAGTTCACTAGTCCATTACATCATCCAGCGCTTCAACGCTCACCGTGGCGCCGCCGTGAAGGACTGAAGATGTGGTGTGATGTCAAGCAGCAGGTGTGTTGAGTCTTCAGGAATCCAAACATTTGTGTATCTGCCTGAAAAGCACAATGACACAGGAAGCAGGTCACATGATCAGCGTCCAGCGCGGCTCCCAGCCTCCTCGCGCTGCTTCCTGTCGGGGTTTTATTGCTGCTGTTGGAGTCTGACGTGTTTCTCAGCAGCAGTGAACCTGTTTGTCATGATGATCAATAAAATAATACATTTCTTTGTATTTTATATGTTTGTCATTGTTACAGGAAAAAGGAACAAACTCTGTCTTTAAATATATTTATCATGATGACAACAAAGTCTGTGTCTCTTCATTAAATCGGTCTCCTGATTGTGACGACGGCTTCGTCTGATTGTTTTGCTGCTGTGTTGAACTTCCCTCCATGTTGACGCGTCCAGCAACAAACTACGTCTCCTCGTCTTCATCAGCGGTGCCTTCAGGGACGTCAGACGTGTCCGTGTTACACCAGCGACAGACACTAAATATCATCCTGCTACATACGAGGGGAAAGTAGTTTCATGATGTGAGTCGGTATAACGTGGGAGCAGAGAGACGATGCCGGTGATGGTCGTCAAGGAGACAGACTGAAAACTCCTCGTGGCAACAAACCTCACGGTGCCTACGGTGGTTCACGCCGGTAAAACTGACAGTTTATTATATCTGAATACAGAACAGTGACTGTGAGCACGCAACATAACTGACTCCAGCTGTTTGTTTTATGATGCTACGATATATCCAGACACACACCGTCAGTTGAGTCAGTCAGTCTGATTGGACGAGATGCGTGCAATGCATTCTGGTTATTCTGGTTATATACTTGCTCTTTAACCACACGTTTGTGTAGACAAATAGTTCCTGGAGGATTCCACTAGAACTAAAGTTTAAAGGTCCAGTTAGAGAACATTTCTTGAAGAGGATCATAATGTTTAAGTGTTAAGTGTGATATATAAATATATATATATACATATATATATATTTATATATATATATTTCACTAGTTGTATCAACATCTGCATGTAATCAATACCTGACATTCAAATGAATTCACGTAACATAGAACTGAACATATATGTATGACTGCTGATATGTTTAATAATAATAATAATAATCTCATCTACTAAAGAAAATACCGTAAAGACTAGAAAAGCTGCGCCAGTTAAAATAGAAGCGTCAGGTTCGGATCTGGACCCGGACCCGGACCCAGACCGCCAGTTAGTGAGCTCTGCACTAGAGGAACGTCAGAGAACTAAAGATAGAAATAAAACTTCCAGATCTGCATGATGTAAACAATAAACACGTCGCTGTGTTGTTCATCCTGAGATCAGAAGAAGTTTCCATGACAGACGGGATGAAATCAAACACATCGAGCAGCAGCAACGACTCGTTGACCTCTGACCCCGTCACACCGCCCCCTGCTGTTGCATCTTGCAGACGTGTTTCTCATAATTACTCATAATAACTTGTGTATTCTCGTACTATTATAGGTTGATGAGATGTTGATCCCGTGACGTCAGCGTCATGTTAACAGTAACATACTATCTGCAGTTTATTACACACATGAATGATATTCCATTAAGAAGTGGCTGCACAGCACTAACACACTGTTTTTATTCAACTTGCTGATTTTAAAAAGTGTTTTTCTGGTCAGACGTGTAAGAAGACGAAGCAGAGAGCATTTAAACAGGTTTTGTTTCTATGGAGGAGTGAAAACTGATCATTATCTTCTCTGTGTGACGACTTCACTGCAGCACTTCTCCTGTTGATGAACAACAAACACTCAGCTCATCAATTACAGGTTGCCAGAGCGAGCGTGAATGTGGTGATTTCACCCAGCGGGACGCCTGCAGGACGCTCGGACAGCCTGTCATTACACCTTCAGACGCAGCGCCGGGTGAAAGAGACGCCGGCTGTGATTTCCTCTCAGCGTCCCGACAGCCGTCACTCTTCTTCTGTTCGCTGACAAACACTTTGCTCTTCTTCATGTGTCTGAAGGAAACGGCGAGACACGACCCGGGACTGGAGTGGACCAGTTCCACATTATATTCAGACCGATCAGGTCTAATGATCTTCTTCTTCTTATATATTATCTTATTCAGGAACAGTTCTGAATGAATACTGATGGAGACGCGTCTGATCGTCTCCTAAATTCAACGCTGCAACTTTTAGACTTTTTTCTGTCTCATTCTGAAAGAATTCAGAAACTCAGAAGATGAATTCACAGTTTAAATTTCTAAATGTTCTCAGTAAGAATTTGGTCTTTGAACTTTTGTGAAAAGAACTGAGAAGAATCTGTGAAGAATATTAAATCAGAAACTGAACCTTCCTGCAATTTAACATGAATGAATAGAAGCAGAACAGCTGTTTATTAGTTTTCCAGCAAACCAAATAACACAGCTAGCACACAGCTAGCACACAGCTAGCACACAGCTAGCACACAGCTAACAGTTAGCTATCTCCTGCAGCTAACAGTTATCTATCTGCTGCAGCTAACGGTTAGCTATCTCCTGCAGCTAACAGTTAGCTATCTCCTGCAGCTAACGGTTAGCTATCTGCTAAAGCTAACGGTTAGCTATCTCCTGCAGCTAACAGTTAGCTATCTGCTGCAGCTAACGGTTAGCTATCTCCTGCAGCTAACGGTTAGCTATCTGCTGCAGCTAACGGTTAGCTATCTCCTGCAGCTAACGGTTAGCTATCTCCTGCAGCTAACGGTTAGCTATCTGCTGCAGCTAACGGTTAGCTATCTGCTGTAGCTAACGGTTAGCTATCTCCTGCAGCTAACGGTTAGCTATCTGCTGCAGCTAACGGTTAGCTATCTCCTGCAGCTAACGGTTAGCTATCTGCTGCAGCTAACGGTTAGCTATCTCCTGCAGCTAACGGTTAGCTATCGGCTGCAGCTAACGGTTAGCTATCGGCTGCAGCTAACGGTTAGCTATCTCCTGCAGCTAACGGTTAGCTATCTCCTGCAGCTAACGGTTAGCTATCTGCTGCAGCTAACGGTTAGCTATCTGCTGCAGCTAACGGTTAGCTATCAGCTGCAGCTAACGGTTAGCTATCTGCTGCAGCTAACAGTTAGCTATCTGCTGCAGCTAACGGTTAGCTATCTTCTGCAGCTAACGGTTAGCTATCTGCTGCAGCTAACGGTTAGCTATCTGCTGCAGCTAACGGTTAGCTATCTGCTGCAGCTAACGGTTAGCTATCTCCTGCAGCTAACGGTTAGCTATCTGCTAAAGCTAACGGTTAGCTATCTTCTGCAGCTAACAGTTAGCTATCTTCTGCAGCTAACGGTTAGCTATCTGCTGCAGCTAACGGTTAGCTATCTGCTGCAGCTAACGGTTATCTATCTGCTGCAGCTAACGGTTATCTATCGGCTGCAGCTAACGGTTAGCTATCGGCTGCAGCTAACGGTTAGCTATCTGTTGCAGCTAACGGTTAGCTATCTGCTGCAGCTAACGGTTAGCTATCTGCTGCAGCTAACGGTTATCTATCTGCTGCAGCTAACGGTTAGCTATCGGCTGCAGCTAACGGTTAGCTATCTCCTGCAGCTAACGGTTAGCTATCTGCTGCAGCTAACGGTTAGCTATCTTCTGCAGCTAACGGCTAGCTATGCTGTTTGTTGGCAAACAATCTGCACAACAAACACAACAACACTACAAACACTAGAGACACGTGTATATTTCTTGTCTTTGCTTCGGTCCAACTCTCTCTGATCTGCTGCTGCTTTTTTTTTTTAGAATTATTTTAATTGACAGATTTTACAGACAGACAATAAACTACACAAATGTCAGATCCTGAAATTTAAACACACTCACGTTACGTTGAGGAGTTTCTGCCCTCCGCAGCAGCGATGCTCCATTAAGTGTGTGCTTTGGGGGCATTTTGTAAGTAAATTTGGGGAATAATGAGTTATGTTTTATATCTAAACATCATAATAAATCCTGTCTGAGGCTGAGACGAGTTCATCTGATCACACATCAAGGACACAAAACATAAGACAGATCATCTACATGTGACTGTAAACAACACAAAGCAAAAAACAATCTGTATATGAACACAAATAAGGTCAAACTCAGTCTGTTCACGTTGACATTTGAAGTGTCTCCATGCAGCCGGCCGCTGCAGCTCGGGGGACAATAATAAGCTGTTTGGATGTGAACGAGGAGACTTAAAGTCTCTGAGCGTCCAGACGGAGACGACTTCCTGTCAGGAGTCCTGAAAATAATAAAAACTCTTGACCAGAGTGTGAGAATGAGTCCCAGAATAAATCCAACAACGTTTAATTTACATTCATCACAGACTGAACAACATGTATGTCACATGACCTTTAACCTGTTCATGTTTATTCTGTCAGACGATGTCGTGATCATAATAATGAAGAAGAACATGGTGAATTAAAACTCGTGTTAGTGACGTCAGAGAGCAGGAGGAGCTGTGTTATAGAGCTGTCAATCATCTGACTTAATGACATGAAGTGAAGGTCAGAACAGACCTGAGACATGAAATCTGAAGTGGAAGATATGAATATAAAAGATATAAATGTTAGTTTGTGTAAAAACATTCAAACTGAATCAGAGTGAGACGTCTCAGCCGTGTTTACTATCTTTGTGTCCAGCCTGACAGGAGACCAGCTTTTAACTGATTATCCTTCATGTGTCCGGAGCCGCAGAAGAAGAAGACAATGAGGATCAGACCGAGTCCTCCGGTGACCTTCGCCGAAAGCGTCGACCAATCAGAGTCCAGAGACGCCGTCTGACAAACAAACAGTTTATCTGTAAACAACCAAACACACTTCAGTCCTCCGAGTGTTCAAATGTCACAGCTGAGCTCCTTTATCCACTGCTCCTCCAGACCAGAGGAGGAGAGGAGGAGAGGAGGAGAGAGAGGAGAGAGGAGGAGAGAGAGGAGGAGAGAGAGGAGGAGAGAGGAGGAGAGAGACAAGAGAGGAGGAGAGAGGAGGAGAGGAGGAGAGAGGAGAGAGGAGGAGAGAGGAGGAGAGAGGAGAGGAGGAGAGAGGAGAGGAGGAGAGAGGAGGAGAGAGGAGGAGAGAGGAGAGGAGGAGAGAGGAGGAGAGAGGAGGAGAGAGGAGAGAGGAGGAGAGAGGAGAGGAGGAGAGAGGAGGAGAGAGGAGAGAGGAGGAGAGAACAGGAGAGGAGAGGAGAGAGGAGGAGAGGAGAGAGGAGGAGAGGAGAGAGGAGGAGAGGAGGAGGAGAGGAGAGAGGAGGAGAGAGGAGGAGAGGAGGAGGAGAGGAGAGAGGAGGAGAGAGGAGGAGAGGAGGAGAGAGGAGGAGAGGAGAGGAGAGAGGAGGAGAGAGGAGAGGAGAGGAGAGGAGAGGAGGAGAGAGGAGGAGGAGAGAGGAGGAGAGAGGAGGAGAGAGAGGAGAGATGAGGAGAGAGAGGAGAGATGAGAGGAGAGGAGAGGAGAGAGGAGGAGAGAACAGGAGAGGAGGAGAGGAGAGAGGAGGAGAGGAGGAGAGAGGAGAGATGAGAGGAGAGGAGGAGAGGAGAGGAGAGAGGAGGAGAGGAGGAGAGAGGAGAGATGAGAGGAGAGGAGGAGAGGAGAGGAGAGAGGAGGAGAGGAGGAGAGGAGAGGAGGAGAGAGGAGAGGAGAGAGGAGAGGGGAGGAGAGGAGAGGAGAGGAGAGGAGAGGAGAGAGGAGAGGAGAGAGGAGAGGGGAGGAGAGGAGAGGAGAGAGGAGGAGAGGAGAGAGGAGGAGAGGAGGAGAGATGAGGAGAGAGAGGAGAGATGAGAGGAGAGGAGAGGAGAGAGGAGGAGAGGAGGAGAGATGAGGAGAGAGAGGAGAGATGAGAGGAGAGGAGAGGAGAGAGGAGGAGAGGAGAGAGGAGGAGAGGAGAGAGGAGGAGAGGAGGAGAGATGAGGAGAGAGGAGAGAGAGAGGAGGAGAGGAGAGAGGAGAAGAGAGGAGGAGGAGAAGAGAGGAGGAGGAGAAGAGAGGAGGAGAGGAGGAGGAGAAGAGAGGAGGAGGAGAGAGGAGGAGAGAGGAGGAGAGAGAGGAGAGATGAGGAGAGAGAGGAGAGATGAGAGGAGAGGAGAGGAGAGAGGAGGAGGAGAGAGAGGAGAGAGAGGAGAGGAGAGGAGAGGACAGGAGAAGAGGAGAAGAGAGGAGAGGAGGAGGAGAGGAGAGGAGAGAGGAGGAGAGGAGGAGAGGAGAGGAGGAGAGGAGGAGAGGAGGAGAGAGGAGGAGAGGAGAGAGGAGGAGAGAACAGGAGAGGAGAGGAGAGGAGAGAGGAGGAGAGGAGGAGAGGAGAGGAGGAGAGAGGAGGAGAGGAGGAGAGAGGAGGAGAGGAGGAGAGAGGAGGAGAGAGGAGGAGAGGAGAGAGGAGGAGAGAACAGGAGAGGAGAGGAGAGGAGAGAGGAGGAGAGGAGGAGAGGAGAGAGGAGGAGAGAGGAGAGAGGAGGAGAGGAGAGAGGAGGAGAGAGGAGGAGAGAGAGGAGGAGAGGAGAAGAGAGGAGAGAGGAGGAGAGAGAGGAGGAGAGGAGAGAGGAGGAGAGAGGAGGAGAGGAGGACAGAGGAGAGAGGAGGAGAGAGAGGAGAGATGAGAGGAGAGGAGGAGAGGAGGAGAGAGAGGAGAGATGAGAGGAGAGGAGGAGAGGAGGAGAGAGAGGAGAGATGAGAGGAGGAGAGAACAGGAGAGGAGGAGGAGGAGAGAGGAGGAGAGAGGAGGAGAGGAGAGAGGAGGAGAGAGGAGGGTTAGAAAATACTGAGTGAAGTTTAGAAAGAATGAACACAGACATCAGTCAGTATCTTCATCCTGTCCTCCTCCTCCTCCTCCTCCTCTGCTGCCAGTAGCTTTAAGTTTACAAGAATTTGCCAAATTTTAATAAATGTTACAAACTAAGTTAAACACAAACACCAACGAATAGAACAGAGGAGAGAAGCTAGTGCAACTATAAATGACGCAGTGTAGTTTCACTGTGTCTCCACAGACAGCAGAGCAGCATCAGAGCCCAATACACAAATCTGACTGTAGTTATGCATGTAAAACGGAAGAAAATAGACTTGACAGGGCTATGAAATAAATCTGATGATAAAATTTGTGAAAATGTGAATGTCGGACTAAACTGGCACTATAAACAAACACACACAAACGCCTCCCAAGAACACCTCAACCCCCCCACTCAAAAATATTGTAGCATATTGTTAACATGCTCGTTATCTAACATATTGTTAGCATGCTAGTTATGCTAACATATTGTTAGCATGCTAGTTATCCTAACATATTGTTAGCATGCTAGTTATCATAACATATTGTTAGCATGCTAGTTATGCTAACATATTGTTAGCATGCTAGTTATCGTAACATATTGTTAGCATGCTGGTCATCCTAACATATTGTTAGCATGCTAGTTATGCTAACATATTGTTAGCATGCTAGTTATCGTAACATATTGTTAGCATGCTGGTCATCCTAACATATTGTTGGCATGCTGGTCATCCTAACATATTGTTAGCATGCTAGTTATGCTAACATATTGTTAGCATGCTAGTTATCCTAACATATTGTTAGCATGCTAGTTATGCTAACATATTGTAAGCATGCTAGTTATGCTAACATATTGTTAGCATGCTAGTTATGCTAACATATTGTAAGCATGCTAGTTATCCTAACATATTGTTAGCATGCTAGTTATCCTGACATATTGTTAGCATGCTAGTTATGCTAACATATTGTAAGCATGCTAGTTATCCTAACATATTGTTGGCATGCTGGTCATCCTAACATATTGTTAGCATGCTAGTTATGCTAACATATTGTTAGCATGCTAGTTATCCTAACATATTGTTAGCATGCTAGTTATCGTAACATATTGTTAGCATGCTAGTTATCGTAACATATTGTTAGCATGCTAGTTATCCTAACATATTGTTAGCATGCTAGTTATCGTAACATATTGTTAGCATGCTAGTTATCCTAACATATTGTTAGCATGCTAGTTATGCTAACATATTGTTAGCATGCTAGTTATCCTAACATATTGTTAGCATGCTAGTTATCGTAACATATTGTTAGCATGCTAGTTATGCTAACATATTGTTAGCATGCTAGTTATGCTAACATATTGTAAGCATGCTAGTTATCCTAACATATTGTTAGCATGCTAGTTATCCTGACGTATTGTTAGCATGCTAGTTATGCTAACATATTGTAAGCATGCTAGTTATCCTAACATATTGTTGGCATGCTGGTCATCCTAACATATTGTTAGCATGCTAGTTATCCCGACATATTGTTAGCATGCTAATTATCCTGACATATTGTTAGCATGTTAGTTATCCTAAGATATTGTTAGCAGGGTAGTCATCCTAGCATATTGACAGCATGCTTGTTATCCTAACATATTATTAACATGCTAGTTAGCCTGACATGGTGTTAGCATGCTATTTATGTGGCTATGATGTGGTTTGTTGCTTCTAAGATGAGGTAGTTGAGGCTGATTGATTGACTCTTGCTTGGTGGGTTGAGCAACATGCAGCCATTGATAGCAACATGCTAGTTAGCCTGACATGGTGTTAGCTAGTTGAAGGTGATTAGCATGCTGTTCGCTGAAAACATGAATGTAAAGTTATTTCTCAAAGTGTGAAGTGCTTCATGTTCAGTGTTGCAGAGCTTTGAACAGTTTTAGTTCTGTCAATACTTCAGGTTGATTTCAATAGTTTCCAGAGCATCATTGATCCTCATGATACTGAGCTGAACGTTTCTCTTGTCGCTGTTTTAATCAAAGGAAAGTTTACTTCAGTGAAGTTACAGATTTTTGTGTTTTATATTTGGTCCTCATCTCTTCTCCTACAGACACATCTGAGTCTCCAGATGATGTGGTAGGAAGCGGTGAAACTCCAATAAATAAATTTCCACTTTTAAAACGTTGGAAAAGGAAGGAGCTGTCAGATGAAAGCAGAGCTGTAGAGCCAGGTAGCAATTAAAGCGAGGACGGACCGTGTGAAGGAACGCTTAGTTTAATTAACCCTGCTCACATGTGTGGGAGGAGGTGAGCAGCAGGGTTAGATCTGGTGGTTAAATGTTGAGTGAAACCACAGAGCTGGAGGTGAAGGAGGCTGCTGCTCTCTGTTCTCACACACTGATAACAACACCAAGGACGCCTGTTTTGTCTGAAAGTTGGATTGTACACATTTTCACCACACACATACAAAGGTTACTCTGCTCTCAACAGCAGTTTGAATAGTCATATGGAACATATAACTATATGGCAGTTTGACTTACAGGCCACATTTTGTTATGTTGCAGCTTGATACTAAAATCGTTTAAATTCATTCTTTCTCTCATCAATCTACACTCAATACCCAATAATGACAAAGCAAAAACAAAATTTTATAATTTTTTGCAAATGTATTTAAAAGGAAAAACTGAAATATCACACTGACAGAAGTATTCAGACTCTTTGCTATGACACATTTCTCTAGATCATCTCTGAGATGTTTCTACACCTTGATTGGAGTCCACTGGTGGTAAATTCAATTCAAGTCTCACAGCTGACAATGAATAATAGAGCAAAAACCAAACCATGAGGTGGAAGGGCCTCAGAGACAGACATCCTGCTGCATTGAAGGTTCCTGAGAGCTCAGCGGCCTCCATAATTCTGAGATGTAAGAAGTTTGGAACAACCAGGACTCTTCCTGGAGAGGTGACCAAGAAGCTGATGGTCACTCTGGCAGAGATCCAGAGATCCTGTGTGGAGATGAGAGAAACTTCCAGAAGGAAAACCGTCACAGAGTGTCCAGACAGAAGCTTCTCAGTGAAAGACACAGTAAAGCACCTGGAAGATCCTCTGGTCTGATGACACCAAGATGAACCGTTTGGTCTCAATTTTAAGTGTCATACTGGAGGAAACCAGGCAGAGCTCATCACCTGCCCAGTACCATCCCAATATCACCCCAATACCATCCCAGTACCATCCCAATACCATCCCAATATCACCCCAATACCATCCCAGTACCATCCCAATATCACCCCAATACCATCCCAGTACCATCCCAATATCACCCCAATACCACCCCAGTACCATCCCAATATCACCCCAATATCACCCCAATACCATCCCAGTACCATCCCAATATCACCCCAATACCATCCCAGTACCATCCCAATATCACCCCAGTACCATCCCAATACCATCCCAATATCACCCCAATACCATCCCAGTACCATCCCAATATCACCCCAATACCATCCCAGTACCATCCCAATATCACCCCAATACCATCCCAATACCATCCCAATACCATCCCAATATCACCCCAATACCATCCCAGTACCATCCCAATATCACCCCAATACCATCCCAGTACCATCCCAATATCACCCCAATACCATCCCAGTACCATCCCAATATCACCCCAGTACCATCCCAATACCATCCCAGTACCATCCCAATATCACCCCAATACCATCCCAATACCATCCCAATATCACCCCAGTACCATCCCAATACCATCCCAGTACCATCCCAATATCACCCCAATACCATCCCAATACCATCCCAGTACCATCCCAATATCACCCCAATACCATCCCAGTACCATCCCAATATCACCCCAGTACCATCCCAGTACCATCCCAATATCACCCCAGTACCATCCCAGTACCATCCCAGTACCATCCCAGTACCATCCCAATATCACCCCAGTACCATCCCAGTACCATCCCAATATCACCCCAGTACCATCCCAGTACCATCCCAATATCACCCCAGTACCATCCCAGTACCATCCCAGTACCATCCCAGTACCATCCCAATATCACCCCAGTACCATCCCATCCCAATTGTAAACTATTTATCAACTCTTTACTGAGTGATTATTGATATATTATATTGATTATAAACTATTAACTCTTTACTGAGTGATTATTGATATATTATATTGATTATAAACTATTGATTAACTCTTTACTGAGTGATTATTGATATATTATATTGATTATAAACTATTGATTAACTCTTTACTGAGTGATTATTGATATATTATATTGATTATAAACTAGCAGTCAGGAAGCAGCAGCAGGTTTACATGATGCAGTTTGTTTCTTCCTGTCAGGTTTTACTGACTCTGTATCTGCTGTACGTTAATGTAAAAGTCAACGATGATGCACAGATTACCTCTACAGACCCCCCCCCCCCCCATCATCATCATCATCATCAGCGGCCTGTCAGATAACAATGTACTAATCCATACTGACCATCTGAACAGTTATCAGCTCTAAATATTTCCCACATAATCTGACCCTTTTATCAGATTAGCACAGATCCTCTCTCACTTTTGGTTTTTGCACGACACTGATTCTTTGCGACCGGTCAGACACTTCACCCCCCCCCCCCCCCCCCCCCCCCAACCCCCCCTCAGGTTAATGGCCATCATGGACAAAATAAAACACAAACAGCTCAATCTTCCTGCTGGTTTTATGGATTTGCGAGCTCATTCCTTTAAGCAGAACATAACAGTTTATATTAAATCCGTTGCACATGCAGGTAGAGATCAGCTGAAAACATGCACATCACTGCAGAAAGCTGCAGATTATCAACAACTAGTCTGATAATCTGCAGCAGGTACACAAATCTGAACACTACTGCTTATGGAGGCCCATTAATGTCAAAAAAACAAACAAACAAACAAACAACCACCAGTGAAGGTAGGAAATAAATAAAAATAAAAATAAAAATAAAGAGACACCAAGTCAATATTACTCTGTGTGTGTTTTATATGTGATATTTTTACATGCAATGTCCTTCATGATATATGTGCAGTGATTTTGCACACGTGATCTACATGTTGAGTAAATAAGAAGTTTTGATACATAATAATAAATAAATAATAATCTTGACTTGCTGTTATAACTATAATAAAAATGTGACTTTCTGTGTAATAATCTTGATTTTGTATCTCGACTGTTGTTTTATAATCCCAGAATATCTTTATTCATTCATTCTGATTTAGTGTCTGATAATCTGGACTCAGATGTTTTTGTGTGTTTATTAGTGTGTTGACGTACAGACGCAGAGAGGAACTGAACTTTATGCCGTCGGTGTCAGATGAATCACAGAAATCATTAACTCATCATTTAGTTTTTCACATAATAATCTCCTAATCTTGACTTCATATCTCATAATATGGATTTAATCATCTAATATTTATCTCATAATTGTGATTTAGTGCTTAATAATACATATCAATAAATCATAATCTATCAGCAGTGTTTTGTTTGTTTATTTCTGACAGTAAACATCAGTGAAACATATCTGGGCTGCAGAATAATCAGGGGAGCCCATTAGGTCGAGCGCTGCCTCCGTGGTCCTCGGGGCAGACCTTCAGTCCTCTCCATCCCGGACTAAGTGGCAGACCTGTGGGAGTCCCCCCCCCCCTCATGCCCCCCCCCCCCCTCCTCAGATCACCATCAGCACCATCTGTCCCGGGCAGCCTGCTGCTCTTTATAAACCAGGACTCTGCCTCCTCACAGTGGGGGGGGGGGGGGGGGGGGGGGGCGATCCTGCAGGACCCCGATGGACCCTGATGGACCCGGCTTTCTAATCCAGATCTGATGGTTTGAGTCCGACTGTTCTGTAATTAGATAAACAGGAAAACAAGCAGACTCTTCATGTTAACAGTGTCGTTAAAATCACACTTTTATCATTTGGGCTTCATGTTTACGTCTGAGATTAAAGATGGCGGCGAAACAAAGTGACGTTCACACGTTTTGGGCCAAATGTTTGAGAGAAAATATGAAAAAGATCCAACATGAGACATATTTATGTGTTGACCAGATGTCATGAACTGAGTATAAAGATTCAAAAATATTCAGAATCAAAAAGTTGGAACAAAAAAACTTTGTGGTTTTTTTGTTTTATTTCTGTGTGGTGCCAAACATCTGGTCCGTCCCACATGGGATTACAAGACGCCACTATTTTACAAGACATGCATCTTCTGTAACACACGTACAAAGCAAACAGAAGAGAAGAAAAACAAACATGAATTATTCACATAAAGAACTGTTGCATATCTACAGATGATTCTTCTCTCAGGCTTTCTCTCCAAGTAACTGTCTAATTTATATGTTTCATATGTGAACTCCGTCTTTGTGCATCATCCATATTTACAAAATCAATATGTGTTTTCATCTCACCAAACAAAGCGTCGAGCAGTTCCCAGTAAAACAGGACAGTAGAAACAAATCTGCTTTCCGAACCGTCCAGTTTCAACAGTAAGTGGTAAAATACTAATAACCACATAACTCAGTACCGTACTCGGGTTTTATCATATTAAATATGATCACCTTCATCGACAGTTTGTCCACATTCACGATTGATTCATGACTTTATAAAATACAGAATAAAACCAGCTGTCCAAAGAAAACAGTGAGTTGACGTTAGCAAAGGTTAGCATGCCTCTGCTAAAGAAGAATTACATAAATAAATAACTAAACATATTTGTGATGAGTCAGACATCTTTTCTTTAAATGAAGTCATGATGCAGCTGTAATAAACTCAGATTCATCTTTCTTAACGTGAACTTATATGTGAACATGTGAACATGTGCTAACTGTTTGCTTGCTAACTGTTTGCTTGCTAACTGTTTGCTTGCTAACGCAGCGCTGACTGAAATCTGAACATCAGACTTCATCACAATCATTATTTCATTTCAGTGTTCTGTGTTTTTAAGGCTTCTTCTCAGTTTTTAACACCAAAATATTGATTCTCTCAGTGAAACAAACCATTTTAAACTGAAACCTGGACGGATGAGATGAGGTCCTGTTTTAAACAGACCTTCACATCTTTTTGACGTCCGTCACAGATTTGCCTCCTAAATCACACAAATCTCCTGCTGTACTGTTTATACTGTATGTTCTGAACATATTATTGATATCTATTGATTGACTGATCGGCTCCCAGTCTGCCTCCACCGTGGGGCAGGAAATACAATCAATGAATCAATAAATAGATAATAACCTATAATAGATGTGCAGATACAGATTTCTTCCCCTGGAGCTGACACAAAGACTTTTATTTTGGTAAATTTCTGCTGTCCGTCAGCCTGGTGAAGAGACGCTAGTCGACAGCTAGCAGCTCTGTCAGGCTGGACCTGAGCTAAATGCTAACGTTAGCATGCTAACATGCCCACAGTGATAATGCTAGCAGGCTTATGTTTAGCTTGTATAATGTTTATCCTGATCTACGTTAGCATGCTAACATGCCCACAGTGATATTGCTAGCAGGCTTATGTTTAGCTTGTATAATGTTTATCCTGATCTATGTTAGCATGCTAACATGCCCACAGTGATATTGCTAGCAGGCTTATGTTTAGCTTGTATAATGTTTATCCTGATCTACGTTAGCATGCTAACATGCCCACAATGATAATGCTAGCAGGCTTATGTTTAGCTTGTATAATGTTTATCCTGATCTACGTTAGCATGCTAACATGCCCACAATGATAATGCTAGCAGGCTTATGTTTAGCTTGTATAATGTTTATCCTGATCTAGGTTAGCAGGTCAGCGTGTTAGCATTTGCTAATTAGCTGAAGCATGACTGTGAGAAGCTGCTGACGCTGCTAGTTGTGATGTAACTGATACAGTTTTATCTTCTCGCTTCACACAGTTTCAGGTTGACTGCAGGGAACTTAGTGACTCTCAGAGGAGGTAAATATTATGGTCTGGATCCCGCTGTGGGTGTCTGTTGTTACAGTTGGAGACAGACAGGAGCAGGATCAGGACTCTTTAAACCTGAACCTGGATCATAGTGACCTGCTGAGACTCGCTGACTGAACACAGATCATCTGCTGCAGGATTCATCTCAGCTGTTGATGAAGATGATTAATGTGGACACGCTGCAGGATGAAGAACCACGATCATCTTACTGAGCGTTTATAACCTAAAACCACGTCAGACAGAAGAAAAACTGTAGGCCTACTCCGTTCAGACACTTTTGTATTTTAAGAAAAACATCATGTTTTCATAAAAACTTTTGTGTATTAAATAAAACTGGATGTTGCTGGTTTCCACTAACGTCCAGTAAATGATTTTACAGCATTTCAAAGTTTCACTTCTGGAACAAACTGAGTCTCTGTGAAGGTTTGATGAAGGACGACGTCTCTTTAATCCCACCCAGCTGTTCGTCACGTGTTAAATCGCTGCCGTTTGTTTCGGGTCACGTGACGCCACCACCACGGAGGAGGGCGGAGCCTCCTGTTAACGAGGTGATGACAGCTCCTCCTCGCCGCCATGACATCAGAGAAACTGGAGTTTAGAAAAGAAAAAACCTGTCGACAGCATGTGATCTGCTGAAGGAGACGTTTTACTGCAAAAACACAGACAAAAATCATTTAGTATCAGATTCAGATTGTTTGTTTGTTTGTCTGGAAATAAAATAGTGAAAACGGCTTTCACAAGATTTTCATCACACGGCTGCAGTTTCTGTTCAGACGCTTCGGTTTGTACGAACGTCGTGAATCACAAACATCTGAGCAACTAAACATCAAACATCAGGTGACGTTGCAGTGACGGCACCTCCTACTGGTCGTCGTTATTATGACGGGAGCAAAGGAGGAAATCTGGTGACGTCATCGTAGAGCGGAGATGTTGATCCATTGCTGATTATATTCTGGATTAATCGATTAATTGTTTTGTTTATAAAATGTAATAAAACGTCCTCAGTTTGCTTGTTTACAGCAGTGACGAGGTGATGAGGTCACAGTGATGTCAGATTATAAAACGTTAAATGTTGTGTATCTGTGATTCCTGTGTGACAGTTGGTGAAGAAGACAAACTAATATTGATCTCATTGTGTGTGTGACTCTATGGATTATTATTATTATTATTATTATTATTATTATTATTATTATTATGACCTGTTTCACCAAACGTCCTTCAGACCAACACAAGTTTTCTTTGAGTCTCGTTGAGATCTGAATGTTTCTGACTGAGTTTTTGAGGAAATGTGTGTGAAGTGCAGCAGGTGTGATGTGGAGTTTGTCCTGCAGGTGGAGCTCTTCTCTTCCTGTCTGTCTCCACCACACAGACGACCGTCTGTCTGTCTGACAGTGACTCTTCTTCTTCTTCTCCTCCTCCTCCTCCTCATTCTTTCTTTCCTCTTCTTTTTCTCTTTCTGCACATCAGATCTGTACGGAAGACCATTAACGCCAAAACTATGTTGGGAAAGACAAAACAATGTCAGTGTCGTCACCGTGGATACGTCCGTTATTTTAATACAGTGTCTGATAAAAACCAACAGAACCTTATTTTTACTTATTTATTGGTTGTTTTCCAGTTCCAGCATCTTTCTGTATTATATATTTTTATCTAACATCAGTGTATTTTTACTGTATGTTCTTATATATGTTTCTTGTCTTACTGTGTTTTTTATGAGTTTTCCTTCAACAAAGTGAATCTTGAATAATTACCAGACAGTTAAAGTTGTGACTGTCTGAATTCCTCAAAATTATATCATTTGATTTATGAATTCAAAATAATAACTTTAGTCATAGTTTCAAAGCAACGTTATGAGATAATTATGAAATATGAGAGAAAATCCTGACTCGAGTTTAAATGATGAGATTTTAATTATAAACAGCTGAATATTTTTATCTCATGGAATAAAATGATAATAATAATAATAAACTCATAATTTAGACTTTAGTCACAACTCAATAATAAACATCAAGAATGTTTCTGTGTCCTCATGTAGAATATTATCTGTCTGATAATAGAAATAAGATTTTTATTTAAAAGTTTTTTTTGTTGGGCTCCACTTTTTACTTAAAGTTAGTATTATTCAACACTGTAAATAAAGATGGCCGACGTGTGTCCACTTCCTGCCGCTACGCCAAAATATCTCCTCTCCAGGAGCGGCCATCTTGCTCGTAGAGTCTGGCGGGATGACGGCCCACGGGACACGCCCCCTCAGCATGTGATGATGATGATGATGATGATGATGTCACACCTCATTTTTTTATCATTAAATAACTAATTAATAACAAACTTATCAGAGAAATGAGCACAGATGAGATAAGAAAGACCTGAAATGACAGAAACTGTATTTGGGAAAAATGTATTTGACGTATATTTGATTTTTTAGTTTGTATCATGTCTCATCTGGAGGGGGCGGGGCTTATGACCCGTACTGCGGTCGACCACCAGGGGGCGAAATGATCAGATTATAACATTACGAGATGCAAACAGGATTCACTGAGTTCAGTTTTTTATGATTATAGTGAGTCGAACTACTTTTTAGGTCATAATTATGAGTCATAATATATAAATATTATATATATATAAAATCATATTTTAAAATGAAATAAATGAAAATTATGAGAGAATCTTTACTCAAGTCTAAATTATGAGACAGTGTTTATATAGATATCTATAGATATGTATCTATATGGATACAGATATCTGGGTCGTTGTTCTGCTGATGGTAAAATTAATTTTTAAATTTTTTTTTAGATGATTTTTGACTTAATATCTTTACTTTGTAACTCAGAAAATGCGACTTCAGAATTTTAACTTAAAGCAAAGTATGATTTCATCATTTTTAATATATAAAAATATATTAAAAATTAATTAATATATAAAAAAATATAAAAAATATTTTGTCTAAAGTCTAAATCATGAGTTACATAAGAATATCATTTTATTTTTATGATTGAGATTTCTTTCTGTTTTTCTGGCAGTCAGGAGCTTCCATAGCTCTGCTGCTGGTATGTCAGGCTGGTTGCCGTCTTTGGTTGGCTGCCGTCTCTCTCTGCATACCAACATGGCCGAGAGAGACACAGAGAGACAGAGGGAGAGGGAGAGTGTGGGGGCGGGTGGTTTTCAGGGCACTCTCTTCATTCCCAGCGTCCTCTGGGGGACTGAGCCAGCCAACCGACCCTCCTCCCTCCCTGGAACACCTAATCCCTGGGTCGAGTCCAACCACCACAGTCTCCACGCTCAGCTGCCTCTGAGCGGCCGCCGGGGACGTTTGAGGGCTGTTAGGCGTGTCCTGTTCTCAGTGTCACATCCAGCTCAACACGACAACCGGCAGCATGTTTCAGCTTCGCACCGTCTTTACTCGCACACAGCAGAGAGAAACACAACCTTTATCATCCATCCTGCTCATAAACATCCACATGTTGGACTGTTCTGTGTTTTACTGCAACAACTAACAGTATTTACCCAGTAAATATACGGTAAATTATAGTATTTTACGGGTAATTACTACTGGTAAATAAGTAGATAAATACACAGAAATACTCCACTATTATCCATCAACTCAGCTAAGTACTGTGTAGTTGTGACCAGTTAACGTTGGTAATAACTCCTCAAACACATCAATGCAAGTTACAATTATTGTTCTCCGAGGTTTAAGTTTAATTATGTAGTATCCAGATATTAAGCTCGTACTTTCCAATAAATGAGTTTTTCTTCTACAGTTAATGTTCATGGCTACACCCGTTTATAAAGGCTTTATTATAGTGACTAACTATCCAGTGTCATGATACATCTTCAACACTGGGTTCCTGCAGATGTTTTTACTATTTACTCAGTAAGTAAAGTGAAACTGTACTGAAAAAGGAAGCCTTGTTTGTTTCTGTGGTGTTACCATATTAATAATAATAATAATAACTTTATTTTTATAGCATCTTTCATACAAATAACGCAGCTCAAAGTGCTTCACATGACTAAAAGACATAAAAATGTTCATACGATGGAAAATAAAACCCATTTGATAATATTACTAAACATAAGATCAAATAAAATATAAATACAATACACAGAATATATAATTCAGTGGTTTGAGACTAAATGAGCAAAAACTCAAAAGGTTTTTCATCATTTGTAAACAGTCTGTTAACCGTCACACATAACACACCCTCCCTTTACCATATTCTGTGATTATTAGTTTATTCTACTGTCCAGAAAAACATCTCATCATCATCATCTCACGACCCCTCAGATTTATCTGCTGACCCTTTGGAGGGGCCCGACCCCTAGGTTGGGAACCACTGGACTAAACTAGCTAACTGTATATAAAGTAGTGTAAACTAGCTCCACCTCCAGCAGCTACAACAGTAACATGCTGCTCTAACACTGATGCTTCACTATTAATAATCTAATGATGTCATATATAATAATATATCAGTCAGAGGGACCAAACCACTACTTTTACTGCAATACTTTAACTACATCAAGCTCATAATACTTATGTACTTTTACTGCAATACTTTAACTACATCAAGCTCATAATACTTATGTACTTTTACTGCAATACTTTAACTACATCAAGCTCATAATACTTATGTACTTTTACTGCAATACTTTAACTACATCAAGCTCATAATACTTATGTACTTTTACTGCAATACTTTAACTAGTGACTGTGTGAAATGAGCTGAAACAGGTCACAGCCTGTCAGAGGTCAAAGGTCAAACAGCTGAGGAGGCTGGAGGGTCAGACCAGGTCCAGACTGAGACCAGGATCTTGTTTCAGATCAACATAAACTAATCAATCATCTAATTTAAATGTATTCATGTGTTTATTATATTTATTATAATTATTCATATATTTACTGTCTATATGTACAGTGAGTGTGTGTGTGTGTGAGTGTGTGTGTGTGTGTGTGTGTGTGTGTGTGTGTGTGTGTGTGTGTGTGTGTGAGTGTGTGTGTGTGTGAGTGTGTGTGTGTGTGTGTGTGTGTGTGAGTGTGTGTGTGTGTGTGTGTGTGAGTGTGTGTGTGTGTGTGTGTGTGTGTGTGTGTGTGTGTGTGTGTGTGTGTGAGTGTGTGTGTGGTAATGTGTGTAGTACATGTACACACTGTACTACACTGATAGTATTTCATTACTTTTAGTCAGTTTGTGAAAATATTGACGATATTGACAAAATCATCATCATTTCAAGGTATTTGTTCATCTGTGAGTAAATGATCATAATTATCAGAAAACTGTTAATTATAAGAAGTCAAATAATTACAAAAGTAGTTTAGTAGAAAAATATAATTACAGGAAAACGTCATAATACAATTTATAATTATAAGAAAATAATTTCATAGTTTTACTACCTAATATTTTTATTTTATTTCATAATTACAAGACATCTGATAATTATGAGAAAATACATCATATTATGTTCCATAATGATACATAATTATATATAATATATAATAGTTATTATGATTATGAGGAAGTCAGATGTTACATCATAATTACAGGAAACTATTTCATCATTATAATAAATAACTGAAGAAAACAATAAACCATCAACATGAAATCTTTGTCTCATAATTATGATATTTGAATCTAATAACTGCTGATCAGCAGAGATTCGTCTCATGTGTGAAAATCTTAATTACAGGAAATATTTGTATTTATTTGGTGAGTTGAATGTGTTTGTGTAACAACCTGCTCGCTGATCCATTTATAGATCATTCAAACCTCATTTAATGATGAAGACTGAGGTTCGAATCTACTGATGTACTTTTACATGCAGGACTTTTACTTGTATTGTAGTATTTGTACATTGTTCTATTGGTACTTTTACTGCATTAAGGCTCTGAGTACTTCCTCCTCCGCTGTGACTCAGAGCAGCCGTCCAGCAGGTGAAGCTCCTCTAATGACTGTGGATGTGAATCCTGTAAACGGAGGATACGGATGATTCCAGCGCGCAGAGGCTGCGTACCTCCGTCAGTCTGAGTTTACAGGACAGAGGTCAGAGGAGGAAGGAACTCCAGACGGTCACAAATAAATGACTAATGTCTGCTGGAGCAAAGTTCACGCCAGTGTTGAAAATCAGGGAAATAATGAAGAAATTTCAAAACAGATGTTTGGCTCACCGACACGTGTTTGATGAAGAAATTCAAACTCAGTTCAACTCTCACAAACAAACACGACACGAGGCCGGAAAATAAAACCTGAACTGAACAAGGAAACAATTATTATTATCTTATTATATTACATATTTTTTACATTATGATGTTTTTCAATATCAATCTAGAGGACGGCCCTGCTGGGCCTACATTACCCAGTGTGCCTTGCAGTCTGACGAAGATATCCGACGGCCAATTTTCACTCTAGAACTACTAGAAAGTAACACGTAGATTCCCAACATGTGTTCAGTTTATCAAAAATAAACAAACAAATGATGTTTGTAAATCTGTTGCCATGTTTTCAGAGATGAGTCACAGATTTATTGACAGTTATTAACGATCAATAACAAACTGACAGGTCAGTTTAAACTCAGCAGATTATAACAAGCTTTAGTTTTTAAATAATAAAAATAACAACATTAACTCAGTGACTGAATGCAGAGCAGGACGTTCAGTCGACCAATCACCAGCCAGACACAGATATGTTTAACGACCAATCACTGATCTGCGTCGTTCCTTCGACTTTGTTTTCATCTGAAATGATTGAACTTGTTTTGATTTGATTGAGTTCACAATAGTGAGTTTATTCAGTTTTCTTTCATTTTTTAAAACCTCGTGTTCGTGTGGTCACATCATGACATCACAGATATGCAAATTAGCGCGTGATGTCACGTAGCGACTGTTGGAGCTAATTTACACTGAAAATACTTTTGTCAACAGTCGTCTTTCAACTCTGATACAGATTATTTACTCCGGACAGAAAATTCACTGAAATATTTTAAAGTGTGCAAAAACAATTTTCTCATAAAAACATAAACTGGAGACATTTCTGTAGATAATTACACACAAACACAAACAAACAAACAACGCAGTCTGGATGAAGCTGGGTTATTGTTGTGCTGTTGTTGTTGTTGTGTTGTTTTTGTTGTGTTTTTGTGTTGTGTTGTTGTTGTTGTTGTTGATGTGTTGTGTTGCGTTGTTGTTGTGTTGTTGTTGTGTTGTTGATGTGTTGTTGTTATGTTGTTGTTGTGTTGTTGTGTTGCTGTTGTGTTGTTGTGTTGTTGATGTGTTGTGTTGTTGTGTTGCTGTTGTGTTGTTGTTGTTGTTGTGTTGTTGTGTAGTTATGTTGTTGTGTTGTTGTGTTGTTTTTGTTGTGTTGTTGTGTTGTTGTTGTGTAGCTGTTATGTTGTGTTGTTGTTGTGTTGTGTTGTTTTTGTTGTGTTTTTGTGTTGTGTTGTTGTTGTGTTGTGTTTTTGTTGTTGTGTTGTTGTGTTGCTTTGTTGTTGTGTTGTTGTTGTGTTGTTGTGTTGTTGTGTTGTTGTGTTGTTTTTGTTGTGTTGTTGTGTTGTTGTTGTTGTTGTGTTGTTGTGTTGTTATGTTGTTGTTGTGTAGCTGTTATGTTGTGTTGTTGTTGTTGTTGTGTTGTTGTTGTTGTGTTGCTTTGTTGTTGCGTTGTCGTTGTGTTGTTGTTGTTGTGTTGTTGTTGTGTTGTTGTTGTTGTGTTGTTGTTGTTGTGTTGTTTTTGTTGTGTTGTTGTGTTGTTGTTGTGTAGCTGTTATGTTGTGTTGTTGTTGTTGTGTTGCTTTGTTGTTGTGTTGTCGTTGTGTTGTTGTTGTTGTGTTGTTGTTGTGTTGTTGTTGTTGTGTTGTTGTTGTTGTGTTGTTTTTGTTGTGTTGTTGTTGTGTTGTGTTGTGTTGTTGTTGTTGTGTTGTTGTGTAGCTGTTATGTTGTGTTGTTGTTGTTGTTGTTGTTTTGTTGTTGTTGTGTTGTTGTTGTGTTGTTGTTGTTGTTTTGTTGTTGTTGTTGTTGTTGTGTTGTTGTGTAGCTGTTATGTTGTGTTGTTGTTGTTGTGTTGTTGTTGTTGTTGTTTTGTTGTTGTTGTTGTTGTTGTGTCACATAAACATATAATGATGTGATGATGTAGTGACGGTGTGAAATGAGCTGAAACAGGTCACAGCCTGTCAGAGGTCAAAGGTCAAACAGCTGAGGAGGCTGGAGGGTCAGACCAGGTCCAGACTGAGACCAGGATCTTGTTTCAGATCAACATAAACTAATCAATCATCTAATTTAAATGTATTCATGTGTTTATTATATTTAATATAATTATTCATATATTTACTGTCTATATGTACAGTGAGTGTGTGTGTGTGAGTGTGTGTGTGTGTGTCTGTGTGTGTGTGTGGTAATGTGTGTAGTACATGTACACACTGTACTACACTGATAATATTTCATTACTTTTATTCAGTTTGTGAAAATATTGACGATATTGACCAAATCATCATCATTTCAAGGTATTTGTTCATCTGTGAGTAAATGATCATAATTATCAGAAAACTGTTAATTATAAGAAGTCAAATAATTACAAAAGTAGTTTAGTAGAAAAATATAATTACAGGAAAACGTCATAATACAATTTATAATTATAAGAAAATAATTTCATAGTTTTACTACCTAATATTTTTATTTTATTTCATAATTACAAGACATCTGATAATTATGAGAAAATACATCATATTATGTTCCATAATGATACATAATTATATATAATATATAATAGTTATTATGATTATGAGGAAGTCAGATGTTACATCATAATTACAGGAAACTATTTCATCATTATAATAAATAACTGAAGAAAACAATAAACCATCAACATGAAATCTTTGTCTCATAATTATGATATTTGAATCTAATAACTGCTGATCAGCAGAGATTCGTCTCATGTGTGAAAATCTTAATTACAGGAAATATTTGTATTTATTTGGTGAGTTGAATGTGTTTGTGTAACAACCTGCTCGCTGATCCATTTATAGATCATTCAAACCTCATTTAATGATGAAGACTGAGGTTCGAATCTGTGTAATATTCCTTTAATTCTCTCTGTTTCAGTCGCAGCGAGCACGGATGACGTAAACTCTCCTGTTTCCCACAGAACGTCACCTCTCCTTCAGGGTGGATCCGACCTGACAGCGAGCCAACATGGCTGCCAGAGCTGGTTAGAGGCGCGGCGGCGGGACTCGTGCAGGGAGGTGTCAGCTGGTGTCAGCTCAGCTCGGTCCCTGCAGGCCTGCTGGTGGAAGGTAATCTGCTGCTAAGTGTTCGACAGACGTTTCCCGTCCAAGCAGCTGCTGCTGCACCTCTGCAGCCTGCAGCAGACGCACAAATAAACACGTCACCGTCACTTCTGAGTTATTACAGTTATACTGTAAAAAAGCTGCAGAGCAAACTGGACTCTACTGACGAAGGATCATCCTGGACGACTCCTGCCCGAAGCTGCAGTCAGTCATCATGGAGACTGTTGAGACGCGTCTGCAGGAAGTTTTATATTCTTCAGGTTAAAAACTGACACAAATGAAAAAGTGAACATCGACATCAAACCCACAAATATAAAAACTGAAACAACGAAAATCTTTGTCAGAGAAACAAAAAGACTTTTATATAAAACGTCATGTACAATTCTTTGTGTTCTTTTTTGGGTAAAAGAATGTATTTTCATATGAAATGATTTTATATGTGAGATGTTTGGAAGAGTTTTCAGGAAGCTGCAGGTTGATGATCTGATTAAATGACGTCTTCAGAGAATCTGTGAACTAGTTTGAATCTCAGTTGGATCTTTAATGTAAAACTGGAGAACAGAAACAGGATCAGACAGTGATGCTGATGAAGAGTCCGTTAACGAGTCTGTTAACGAGTCTGTTAACGAGTCTGCTAACGAGTCTGTTAACGAGTCTGTTAACGAGTCCGTTAACGAGTCCGTTAACGAGTCTGTTAACGAGTCTGCTAACGAGTCCGTCAGCTGATCATCAGAGTGAGTGACAGCTGTCATCTAGTTGTCGTAGTTACCGTGAGGTGGAGCAGTGCTGCAGTTCAGAGGCTGGATGGATAATAACCCCGTGGTTATTATTGTTGCCATGACGATGAAGGTGGTCTAACTTTAAAGAAGTAGTAACTTTAACCCACCACATGTTTCTCTGACCTCAACAAAGTGATCATTTGAATCCATCTTTAAACCCAACCAGAGCCGAACCACAGCGCCGTCACATCATCAATCATCATTATTGATTAACAGCGACGTGTTTAAAGGTTTTATGAAACACAGACAGATGATGTCGTCCTGCTGATTACTGCTGATACAGACGCCGGATTAGAAAACGCTGCTACGTGTCGTTCTGGAGTCACATGATCAAACCACAGATCTGCAGGTTCACGTGACCTCGGTCGCTCGGTCGTGTCGGTTTGTCCTGAACAACATCAGGAAGATCAGACTCTTCCTGTCTGAGCAGGCTGCACATTGACTACTGCAGCTCCTTACTGGCGCCTCCTCGCATCTACCTTCAAACCTCTGCAGATGATCCAGAACATGGCGGTGGTGCGTCTGGTCTTCAACCAGCCAAAAACATCACGTCACCTTGCTGTTCATCTCCCTCCACTGGCTCCCAGTTGCTGCCCGCAACAAATTCAAAACCCTGACACTCACTTACTCCCTCCAGCCACTACGCTCTGCCAACGAAAGGCTCCTGGTACCACAACAGGCCCCTCAGTCACCAGCTGGACTCTTCTCCTCTGTGGTTCCCCGCTGATGGAACGACCTGCAGAGGCCCTCTCAGTCTTTAAGACACGTCTGCACCTGATGGACTGAAGGTAGAGAAAAAACAAAAAGTCTGCTTCTGTGCGTCGCCTGTTGGCATCAACGTCCTGTCAGACTCTTACTGGTGTTGTTGTCTCCTGACTGGATCCTACTGGTGTCTCAGCTCTCACATGTTCGTCTCTTCTGCTGCATCAAACTGTAAATTATTCTGGACGACTGAAGGAGTTGTTTTTCCATCAGCTGAGACAGGACTGCTGTGACATCACAGCGTGGGGGCGTGGCTTCAGCGATGAACTTTAATAACTGATTAACAACTTTATTAGTCTGACGTTAAAGCGGTGAAGTGTCCCGGTGTGTGCTGTGTGTAAGTGAGCAGCTGGATTGTTAGCAGACTGTAATCTGAGCAGAGATCAGCCTCATTAAACAGAATTACTGCAGCAGTTAGGAAGGTGAGTCGCTCTGATGAGAACCACATGACTCCGTCTCAGCGGTGATGAAGGTGCTGCTGCAGGCCTTCATCACTCTGTCGGCTTTAAT
>NC_058116.1:34544838-34572338 GCF_914725855.1 Thunnus albacares | reverse complement strand
GTTGTTGTGTTGTGATGTGTTGTTGTGTTGTGATGTGTTGTTGTGTTGTTGTGTTGTGATGTGTTGTTGTGTTGTTGTGTTGTGTTGTGATGTGTTGTTGTGTTGTTGTTGTTGTTGTTGTTGTGTTGTTGTGTTGTTGTTGTTGTTGTGTTGTGATGTGTTGTTGTGATGTGTTGTTGTGTTGTGATGTGTTGTCGTGTTGTTGTGTTGTTGTTGTTGTTGTTGTTGTGTTGTGATGTGTTGTTGTGATGTTGTGTTGTTGTGTTGTGATGTGTTGTTGTTGTTGTGTTGTTGTTGTTGTTGTTGTGTTGTGATGTGTTGTTGTGATGTTGTGTTGTTGTTGTGTTGTTGTGTTGTGATGTGTTGTTGTTAAAAAGAGTGAATTAATTCCATGAATGTGTGTTGATGTGAACATTAAACTTATTATCATGAATTATTGGATTATTCTGCAGTTTTTAATATAAACCGTCACGTCTGGAGCTTCACACTTTTATTCACAGTTTCAGGTCAACGTGATGATCAGCGTGAGACTGTTCAGGTTACATTTTAAACATGTTTCATCTCTTTATTCTTTAACTCTTTACATTTACAACTGAAAGGTGACGACGAGCAGAAACAGTCGTACAGGTGAGACGCTGCCGTTCAACAGGTGTAAAAATGCTTTTTATTGCTGCTGCAAATGAATATAAATATAATGTTTGACAGGTTTTGACTCTGCTGCATTTGAAGCCTTTCATTGTACAGATGAGCCTCTTCTTTTAAAACAGACTTAAAAATGAACCTTTTATTTAATTTGTCATTAAACTACTTAGTTTAGTTTGATTTTGATTTATTGAATTTGTGCTGATTGATTGTTTTCTAGTTGTTAAATCACTTCATCTGTCAAATGACGTCTTCATGCTGTTTATTACATGTTTCAATTCAAACAAATGAATCATTTGAGCTCAAACTACTTATTTTATTCCATAACAATAATAATAATGATAAAACTTTATTTATATCAAACATTTCATGCAAAAAGATGTGACACAGTTTAAAAACATTAAAAACAGAAAAGATCAAAACACTTTTTATTGATTAGTGATGTTGAGTTTTGTATTATGATTGATTATTATGATTTAAGAGTTTATCCTGATATCATGACTGTAATCAGTTTGTGTGTTGAGAGTGTGTGTGTCAGTGTGTACAGACGTGTGTAAAGTTGTGTATGAATATATAAGTTGTGTGTTTGTGTGCGTCTGACAGTCGACGGCAGACTTGATGTGGTCACATGACTCTTCCTGGTGCTGTCGGAGGGAATCTGGGTCGCAGGAAAGACGAGTTATGCAGTTTCATCCCAGAAATGTGAAAAAAAAGACGTGTAATCAAATTTTAAATGTGATCTAATATGCACATATTCAAACATTTCATACGTTATATTTCTACATTCGCTTTGAGCGTTTGAGTGACAGCTGATCTCTGCTGCAGTCTGTAAAACGGCGTATTTGTCCTTTAAGCGTCTCTTTGCGTTCGTCCTTCAGAGACCTTTCACCTCTTTCTGCTTCCTGTCCAACGTCTCTCCGTTCTCAGCTGATTGATTGATTGATCTGATTGATTTTGGGTGGTGATATTGTGCATATTTCCACTAAGCTGAACTTCACACAGCTGCAGTTTCAGTTTGACACCGATATTTAATATTAATCTATAATGTCCTCTGACATCCATATTTTCACTTTTATCCAGATTTAAAGGTTTGTACTTGTGTTCTTGTGTTTTACTCGTTTTTGTGGATTTTATCAGAAATTTGAGTTTTTAACCAACATTTTAAGGTTTGTATGTGTTCATATGTCTTTTCCAGATTTTTGCGTTGAGACAAATTTTTGTGGTTTGGTGTTGTTTGATTATTTTTTTTTCATAATTTTGGGTTTGTTTTCACATTCTAGCATCTTCTACCTGTTTGTTTGAGCTTGTAGTCATATTTCTGTGTCTGGTTAATATTACTGACAGACTGGTTAATTTACTAACAGACTGGTTAATATACTAATAGACTGGTTAATTTACTGACAGACTGGTTACTTTACTGACAGACTGGTTAATATTACTGACAGACTGGTTCATTTACTGACAGACTGGTTAATTTACTGACAGACTGGTTAATATTACTGACAGACTGGTTCATTTACTGACAGACTGGTTAATTTACTAACAGACTGGTTAATATACTAATAGACTGGTTAATTTACTGACAGACTGGTTAATATTACTGACAGACTGGTTACTTTACTGACAGACTGGTTAATTTACTGACAGACTGGTTAATATTACTGACAGACTGGTTAATTTACTGACAGACTGGTTAATTTACTGACAGACTGGTTAATTTACTGACAGACTGGTTAATATTACTGACAGACTGGTTAATTTACTGACAGACTGGTTAATATTACTGACAGACTGGTTACTTTACTGACAGACTGGTTAATATTACTGACAGACTGGTTCATTTACTGACAGACTGGTTCATTTACTGACAGACTGGTTAATATTACTGACAGACTGGTTAATTTACTGACAGACTGGTTAATTTACTGACAGACTGGTTCATTTACTGACAGACTGGTTCATTTACTGACAGACTGGTTAATTTACTGACAGACTGGTTAATATTACTGACAGACTGGTTAATTTACTGACAGACTGGTTACTTTTCTGGTTACAGTTCTCAACACTTTTCTGGAGTTTTCATCCTAATTTCTTTCTTTGTTTCCAGTTGTAGTTTATTTATTTCCTCTGGTATTTTTACCCAGAATCCTCTCCACCAAATTATACATATATGTGCTGACGTCTGGTTGTTTTAACTCTAATTTGGTGACGTCGAGTCTTTTGAGTTGAAGGAGAATCATTCTAAACACATCAAGTAGGTGCAGGTTTATCTTCCACCTCCATCTACTGTGTGTCATCATGTGTGACCTGCCGAGGCCTCCGCCTGCTGCAACAGGAAGTGTATTTAACCAGGTGTGTTGCTGTCGACTCACCTGATCTCACAGCCGATTGGTCGGTCGGCTAAAGCTGCTGCTGCCAGTCAGACCTGACGATGAGTCCGATGAGTCGCTCTGTCGGATAAAAGCTTCACAGAGAAGAGACGTGAAGAAGTTTTTCCACCGTTAGACGTTATAAAGTCTGTCAGAGGATTTACTTTAAGAAGCGTCAGTCACACTCATGATTATTAATTAAGACTTCAAAACATGAAACTCTCGTCTTCCTTCATATGATTTAAACTCTGTGTCACTGCAGTGAATAAATACATTAATACATTCATTAACATCTGGAATCCATCACCTGAACACGTGAACCTTCCAGATTATTTATGTAACGAAGTAAAACACATAAAAATACACAAATCTGCAGCTTTGATTATTTCTGAAATGATTTGACTTGTACTCAAACCTGCAGGTTCTTTGAGTTTATTAAAATAAATAATCATAAACAATAAATCAATGTTGAAACAGATGATATCAGATGATTATTAGCAGATAAACACACACAGAACTCTGTGATTTGTCTTTTATTGAGTGTTTTTACATTTACAGGTTTGTGTTTTATTTTCTTTGTTTTTCACCTGAACTCTTTGATTTGTTTCTGAATTTTCATGCAGGTTTATGTTTGTATGCAGAGTTTCATGTCAGATTTTATCCAAATTTTGTCTGTTTTAGTTGGAATTGTTTTTGGTTTTTACCTCATTTTCCTTCTGAGATAATAAATGTGATATGATAAACAACATCACAAACTACAAAATCTTTTTAACGAGATAAATTGATATTATGTCTTATTAATGATCATAATTATAATATTTATTAATGATTTTTGAGATGAGTGTTGTTATGACAAGTAGAAACATATTGAAACATCTCGTTCTTCTTCTTCTTTTCTTGCTGCTGCACAAAGTCAAACAGATGAACTTTAGAGAATCAGATCTTCTGTTGGTTCCTGAGTTGAGAACAAAGTGACAGACTGATAAACATCTTCTTCCTCTGCAGCTTTGCTCTTTTCAGTTGAACAGCCCATAATTAGAGTCCCAGGAGGCCTCGGACTGATTAATGTGTGGAGCTGTGATTGTAGCGGTTACTGTATGGAGGGTCACTGAGAGACTGCAGGAAGACGGAGGGCAGAAACACAGGTGGGACTCGACCTGAGGAAGAAAAAACCAAAGATCAAAAGCTTCTGAGCGCTGCGAGTGTTTCCACAGCTGCAGAGAGGAAACCTTCAGACGACCTTCAGGCAACGTGCAGCTGTTAAAGTTTCTCTCACTGATTCAGAGAAAGTGAAAACGTCGGCGATCAGAGCTGAAACTTCCTGTTTGATAAAACTGATAAATGTTTTCTGGAGAGCAGTTTGAACACTTAACTTTCACCTTCTCAGTCTGCGACCTTTGACCCCTGAGCTCACTGACGGCGGTCTGTGGATGGAAACAATTTCAGTCCTCATGTTCACATTAAACCGACAGATCGTTAACTAACGAGAACGAAGCCTTACAGTCAGATCACAGGCAGCAGTTTGTCCTGACGGTGGCGCTACAGCGAAGGTCGTTCAAGTTATTTACTCACATTTAAAAACATGTTCAACACCAAAGAAACACGAGAACTAACCCAAAAATGTTAATTCTAAAAAAAATTCTGGGTAAAATTTTTTGAAAGAGCAAACATGAAAATGAAACCTGGAAACTAAAAACACTTCAATCTTGATAAAGGCTGAAAGTAACAACTTCTCAACATCTGAGTCAGAAACTGAAGTTTGAGTAAAAACAAACAAACAAAAAAAAGGATTTGAACTGAAAAATGTGGATAAAATAACAAAATGAGGTTTGCAGCTGAAACTGGTTCTGTAAACTACAAACAGGACAAATAATGTAAAGATGTGAAAGAAATGAATATGAATGAATTTGCTTTATGTACATACAGCTGGTTGTACAGTATGTACAGCCTAAATAGTTCAAATATATATTTAACAGTAATGGATGAAATGTTTATATGTTATTGCACATTTTGGCTTCTTTTATGTATAAAAATATATATAAAAACACAAAACGTGCAATAACATATGTAACACATGAAGGTAAAAACATCAGATCAAACATGAAAATGTACGTTTAAAAACATCAGAACCGTAAAGTTTGAGTGAAACGTGTTCAGTGATGTGAGTCACATGCAGAGTCTGAACCAATCAGCTGCTCAGGTCCTGATTCTCTGTATTGTAGATGATGATGATGATGATGATGATGATGATGATGTGTGGGTTTGATGTGTGAGGTCTCCGATTGTTTCCCGACTCTGGCCGCCGTCCAGCAGCAGACTCAGTGAATGTGAGAGAATTATGCAGCTTTATTGTGATTCGCGGCTGGTTTGTTGTCGTTGGACTCATCCTCTTTTTGTTTCTGTCTTTATGAGTGTAACCTCCTGCCTTCCTCCTCCAGCTCCGTCCTGTATCACCTCCTCAGGCGTAAACACTCAGAAACAAAGAGCTGTGCTGCTTTCTGCTCTGTCTGCAGCCACGTTACAATGTTCAGTTCAAAGACTCACACAGAGGGTTTATCCAGCGGATCCAATCTGTAAACAGGAAACATCATCACAATCTGCCAGAGACGCAGAGCTCACACCAAACTTCTCTTTATATTCTCATGCTTTATAGTTCAACCAGCAGAGAGCTCTTATTATTTATATTATTATCATGAACAAAAGAAGAACACTGACCTGCAGCGATGAGACTGATGTATTAAAATCTATCAATAAATAAATACAGAAACATTTTCTATTTGAACATTTTCACACTGTTATGCTGAGTGTGAAGAGCTGCTGAGAGCTCTGACCGTCCATATGAAAACATGAAATTATTTAAAAATTTACTAAACAAAATAAATAATAAAAATAAAACAAGTTGGTTAAAAAGTAAAAAATAAATCCAAAGTAATATAATATTATCTGACAGAAGAACTGAACTAGTTTTCAAATTCAAAGCACCGACTTCAGTCATGAATAGAAAAACCTGAAATTAAAAAAGCTTCATGTTAATAAAACTCAGCTGTTTCTTCTGGCTGGACTGAAATATTGATGAGTTCTGTCTGTGTTGAACTTGCTGCATCAATATTTCCGTCTTTAGACTTCTGACTGTCAGCAGCTGCTTCAACCTTTGAAGTGAAGAAGTCAAGTTGAGTCTGATCTCAGATCAGATGGTTGATTACTGAAGACGAACCTTCAACTCGTCTCTTCACAGCCGAATGTCAGCATGAAGTCACACCTGTTAACCAGATCTCACCTTCATCAGGTAGATGAGACCTAGTTTCACACTCTTGAACACTCCTGAACTCTCCTGAACACACCTGCACACTCCTGAACACATCTGAACACTCCTGAACACACCTGAACTCTCCTGAACACTCCTGAACTCTCCTGAACACTCCTGAACACATCTGAACACTCCTGAACACTCCTGAACACTCCTGAACACACCTGAACACATCTGAACACTCCTGAACACTCCTGAACTCTCCTGAACACTCCTGAACACATCTGAACACTCCTGAACACTCCTGAACACTCCTGAACACACCTGAACACATCTGAACACTCCTGAACACTCCTGAACTCTCCTGAACACTCCTGAACACATCTGAACACTCCTGAACACTCCTGAACACACCTGAACACTCCTGAACTCTCCTGAACACACCTGAACACTCCTGAACACTCCTGAACACTCCTGAACTCTCCTGAACACACCTGAACACACCTGAAAATTCCTGAACACTCCTGAACTCTCCTGAACACTCCTGAACACACCTGAACACTCCTGAACACTCCTGAACACTCCTTCCTCTTTCTAACGCCACCAAACCTGATCTTGACTAAACATTTGATGTTGTCTTTGGATGATTCACATCTGTTAGTTCTTTGAACTTGTTGGTTTCATTTATATTTCCTTAATTTGAAAAGTCAGTTGTATTTGACAGTAAGAACTAACAGCTTTGCTGCTGTCGCTCAGTAGTCAGGTGTAGTCAGGACACAGAGAACATGCAGAGACTTTATTATCAATATTGATTTATGAATCTTCATCATGGTTTGTATTGTTTGTATTTCATGAAGAGAAACAACCATGACTTATTTTAACATGCATTAAAGACACACAGCAAGTTTCCATCATGTCTGTTTACTTCAGGTTTGAAATCTTTAGTGCATTCTGGGAAATCTGCTGATATACTGATCATGTTTGTTCAGAAACTGAATGTAATGAGTTGAGTTGAGTGAACTCGCAGTAGTTTGTTCATTCAGCTCAAGTCAGAAGGCTCATAAACGTCTAAACATCAGTCTGAAATGGTACAGAAATTTTAGGTGTAATTAATCATAAAACTCATATATTTAAATAAAGTTAAGGACAAAATATTAGTGTGATATTTTCAGTGAGTGCAGACGGCGTCCTGCCGGAGTTGGACATGTTGGACATGTCTGAGCGTGTCTGAGCATCTGTGTGGCGGCGAGCTCTCTGAGTTTCTACCTGACTGAAGACAAGCCTCCTCAGTCCTCCCCCCCCTCCCCCGCCACCCCCCGGCCGTCACAAACATGGCATTGTGGGACGGCAGAGAGACGGACAGTGTTGGACGGCCGCTGGTCACAGCTGCGTGGACACTGACGACGCTGTACGGAGGCGGCCTGAAGAAGACCACTGTGTACGCTGGAAACACGCTTCATAAGAAACAATAAATCAGAGTGTGAAGCAGGAGAGAGACGCTCTGTCTGACTCTGATTATATCATCACTCTACAATTACACTGTCATTAACAGGAGAGACTTTTATACAATTTCATTTATTTAAATACATTTAATATTGATTTCATTATCTGCATATATATTACTTCATCTGTTTATTTAAATTTTGTTTATTTATACTCAGGTTACATGTTAATTTGATGTATATTTTATTTGATTTATTCTTTTTTGTGTTTTATTGTTTTTTCATTATACACATGATTTTTATTTAGTTTTGATTTAGTTTTAGTTTTATTGGAACAGTCGCTTGTTATATACATTTACATTATGTTCTGTGTTTACTGTGTTGTTTTCTGCTCCAGGATCCACAGGAGACAAGAAATGAACCAGGATGTTTGGACCTGCTGGTGGCGCTAGAGGCCGCAGGACTAACCTCTGTGGATCAGGAATGTCTGTTAATTATTCATAGAAATCATGTTTGTTCAATAGATGTTAAAACATTTCAGTCTGGATGACAAAAAACTTTATGTAAAATCAAAAAGTCCAAACTTCAGACTGAACATAAGTTCTGAGTTTAAGTTTCACACTAAATCCTGCAGACAGAAGGTCTTTAGTCTCAAACTGTTTGTTCTCTCCATCTGCACTTGCTCTGTCTCATTATCACCTGTATGAGGGGTTCTGTACTAATAAAGTTTGATTGATTGATTGATTGATTGATTGATTGATTGATTGACTGATAAAAAACGCAGCCTCTCGAGATGTTTTAACACTGTCTTCAGTCTGAATCCCTGCTGAGTGTTAAACTGTTCTGTGATTGGACTTTAACGTCACTACATGAGAGGAACAGTCGGTGTCACATCACAGCTGGCGTGTCAGTGCGAACACGCGTGTCAGTATGAACATACAGTTCATTCAGGATGTCGTGTTTAGTATCTGCTCTGTTTTATGCACATGAATCTTTAACAACTCACTGATCTGCAGCTGAAATCTGCCCCAAACACAAACTGAAAGTGAAGAATCCATGAACATGAAGAACTGAGCAGAAACTTTCAGTAAATGACCCCCAGTCCCCCCAGTGGCTCCTGACTGGCCCCCCAGTGGCTCCTAACTGGCCCCCCGCTGGCCCCTGTCAGCTGTGAGCAGCAGATGAACATCGGCCCTCGGAGGGCGATCCTGCAGGCTGAGGCCGCTAACTGGTCCTGGATCAGTTTGAATGTTTCCAGATCGCAGAGTGTCAGTGAACCGTCGCCCCCTGAACTCTCATGCCAACAAAACTTGATGAATAAAAAAGTCTGACTGTGTTTCTGCTGCTGAGAGAAGCAGCTTCTACTGTTTCTGAACCCAAACATGATGTTGCAGTTTGTACTGATCACACACACACAGCTGGCACATGACAGGAAGTGATGTCAGAAATAAACAACAGCTTAATAAATACAAACAACCACAGATGATTCTTAAGTCCAAAGACGGTTCCTGGAGTCATGAAGTTGAACCTCCTGAGTTCACTCAGAGGATCTCGCCTCCTCATCACCTTCATCGTCTGTCTAATGTGGAGCTTTGACGTCGTTCAGACCCACCAGAAGAACTGAGAAGAGCTCTGAACAGATTCTCTGCTGTAACACAAGTTAATAATAATATAAATCATCATAATAATAAGCTTTGTAAAATTTACTTCTGATGACATTTGCTTCTTTCAGTTTTGTTGTATAAGTTATTTGATGTGGTTAATTGACGAGCCTTCAGGCTTAATAACAAGGATTTGTTTATAATAATCTGCTAAGGTTGTTTCCTGTGCGTCTACAGCGTGAAGCTTCTCAGTGAGGATTTAATGTGAATATAACGTCGGTGTTTAGCTACCGTGTGAAGCAGCAGACCTGCACATATCTAAACCATTAAGAACCTTTCAGAAAACACTTTAGAAATCCTCGAGGTCTGGAGTCCTGTCTTGATTTGGCGTGATTACAATGAACACGTCACACTGAACACGTCACAGTGAACAAGTCATGGTATGACTGAAGTGTGCGAGGGCTCAGTCAGCGTGAACATCTGGACTCAGTCATACTGAGAACTAAAAATCTGCTGCATACAAACAACCGACTTCATACTGAAGCTCATCTGAGAGCTTTATTTACAAGATTACACCTGATCTACACCTGAACTACACCTGAACTACACCTGAACTACACCTGATCTACACCTGAACTACACCTGATCTACACCTGATCTACACCTGATCTACACCTGAACAACATCTGAACAACACCTGAACTACACCTGATCTACACCTGATCTACACCTGAACTACACCTGAACTACACCTGATCTACACCTGATCTACACCTGATCTACACCTGATCTACACCTGATCTACACCTGAACTACACCTGATCTACACCTGAACTACACCTGATCTACACCTGAACTACACCTGATCTACACCTGATCTACACCTGATCTACACCTGATCTACACCTGATCTACACCTGAACTACACCTGAACTACACCTGAACTACACCTGATCTACACCTGATCTACACCTGAACAACATCTGAACAACACCTGGACTACACCTGGACTACACCTGATCTACACCTGATCTACACCTGAACAACATCTGAACAACACCTGAACTACACCTGAACTACACCTGATCTACACCTGATCTACACCTGAACAACATCTGAACAACACCTGAACTACACCTGGACTACACCTGATCTACACCTGATCTACACCTGATCTACACCTGATCTACACCTGAACTACACCTGAACTACACCTGATCTACTCCTGATCTACTCCTGAACAACATCTGAACAACACCTGAACTACACCTGATCTACACCTGATCTACACCTGATCTACACCTGAACAACATCTGAACTACACCTGATCTACACCTGATCTACACCTGATCTACACCTGAACAACACCTGAACTACACCTGATCTACACCTGATCTACACCTGATCTACACCTGAACAACACCTGAACTACACCTGATCTACACCTGATCTACACCTGAACTACACCTGATCTACACCTGATCTACACCTGATCTACACCTGAACTACACCTGATCTACACCTGAACTACACCTGAACTACACCTGATCTACTCCTGATCTACACCTGAACAACATCTGAACAACACCTGAACTACACCTGGACTACACCTGATCTACACCTTATCTACACCTGATCTACACCTGAACTACACCTGAACTACACCTGATCTACTCCTGATCTACTCCTGAACAACATCTGAACAACACCCGAACAACACCCGGACTACACCTGATCTACACCTGATCTACTCCTGATCTACACCTGAACAACACCTGGACTACACCTGAACTACACCTGGACTACACCTGAACTACACCTGAACTACACCTGATCTACACCTGAACTACACCTGATCTACACCTGCTGTAAGATCTGTCATTTCAACAGTAAAAACAAAGATTAAAGGAACATCTTGAGTATTTATATGAGTGTTATGTTGCTGTCGATGTGATGGAACATCTTTACTGTTAGATTTAGTTGCTGCTGTTTCATTAGAAACTCTTTTTAAGCTCTGTGTTATAATATAAAATACATAATATATAAATAGTATAAATACATCTTAAATCATAAAATTATTGAGAAAAACAAACTGAAAGTTGTTTGATCTCTGTGTGTAAACCTTTATTTCATGTATGATGTAAACACATGTTTTCATTATATTGACGTGTCAGATACGTCTTCATGTTGTATATACGGGTTATAATATTCCAGCGACATATTAAAATACATGATTTCCTCTATAAACATGATTCCTTCAGCTACATGTGACCACATAAAGGTTTTAACATGAAAAACAGATTCCTGCATGAACATAAAGTCTATTATTTAATATACGTTTCTTCATATATCAGATTATTGTAATGTCACCAATGAAGTGAAAGTGAACGGTGATCCAGTGAGTAATTGATTTGATTTGTTTTCATCTTTGAGCGTTTGTGGGGGAAGCTGAAGCGGCTGCACCTGATTGGACAGACTGCGTCTCCTCTGTGAGCATTGTGCAGAGCGTTAAGCCTGAGCTCAGGAAACTGTACGCTGCCTGCGGCTCTCCTGTTGCTTAAACAGCCTCCTCGTTGTCATTTACTCTCACTCTCCACTGAGGGGAAAAAAGATGTCCAAAGCAGACAAACAAATGTGTTTTTCAGCAGCGAACAGATAAAGATTTGATCCCCGTCGCCCCCCGAGGAGGCGATTTGGATGTGAAAGGAGAATCGGGGACAGAGGAGAACCACAGGCAGTTATGAATGTGCGTTTGATTTCATAAAGCGACGGGGGGATCTGGATCACAGTGAGATGCTTGTTGAGCGCTCGCCCAGATGTGCGCCCGTTCAGACCGAGCGCATCAATGCGGCCCTGTTCGCCTTGTTCCTGGAGACACTGAGGGGCCCTGATCTGCACCTCACCCCAGGGGATGGCAGCGTGCCGCGGGAGCCCCGACAGGCCGGCCCCTGCAGCGCCGCAAGAGAGACAACAGCACAGAAAGCTGCAGAACACGCTGCAGGGAGAACGAGGTCGCCGACAGACAACCACCCTCATCTCAACGCCGGGCTGCATGTTCGGCTGCGACATGAGACAGAGATGGTGGAGATAACACCGAGACAAAAGAAAAGACTCACAAGAAAATGAAAGATCTTCAAGTGAAACATCTGAAGTACTGTAGCTGAAGTTCAAGCACTGTGAGCTGAAAGTGTCAGGAGAGGTGAAAGTCCTGCAAGAATTTAGAGACACTTCAGTTGTATAAACTGAAGGAGGGTGTTGTAGTAAACATCGTATGAACAGTGGAAGTTGTAGGATGTTAGAAGAGCTGAAGAAGTTTTTTATTGTTGCTCAGAGGTGAAGATCTGAGACCTGAAAGGGGCTGAAGTGTCAGTTTGGAAGATGAATGCAGTCTAAATATCAGTTGATGTGTTTGTGGTTCAGTTGAAGTGTCAGTGTGACGTCTGAAAGTACAAACCCAAAGCTTTAGAGACAAATACGAAGACCCAACATTTCAGTTCAGGTTCAGGCTCCAAAATTTGTTGAAAAAATACAAAAACAAAAAGAAGAAACATTATAATTTCAGTTAAAACCTGAATATTGTTGATAACAACATTACAGTAACAAACACATGAATTCAGGTAAAAACAACAAAAAAAAAAACAGATAAAAATCCAAAAATTTTGGGGAAAAAAACAACAAAAATGGTTAAAAGATACATTTCAGACAAGACGCTTAATTCGAACGCTGACATGAATTTAGGCCAAAAATTATAAGATTTGGATAAAAACTTCTACAACTACATTTAATTTAACTTTTAAATAACCTCAAAAAAAACGTCAGTACAAACTTTAGGTGGTGAAAGTAATCAAAAAATTTGGGTAAAAAAAAAACAAAAATTCAGGAATGACATTAAAGATTAAAGTTCAGTTAAAGCCTGAAACATTCTGGGAGAAAAACAATGTGAAAAGAAAAACAACAACAAAGATTTTGGAAAAACAAAAATCAAGATTAAAAACAGGAAAATTCAGGTAATGTTGGCACAAGATTGACAGAAAGATTCTGGTGTCCAGACATAATTATGAGTTATGAAGCCAAGTGGAGAAAATGAACGGACTAAATGTCCTTCTCAGTCCCTCCAACACAAATATAAATAATAAAACATCAATTGTGCTCACAATGGCTGATAACAGGCAGTAATCTGTGTCTGCTTGTAACACATTTCATGCTGTGACCCATATAATAAAAGTGATTTATGGAGTATGTTATTTAGCAGCATGTGACAGTGGATGGAAATCCCCCCGAGAGCCGAGAGCACCTACAGAGACTCAGTCACAAGGTCACAGCGAGGCGGCGCGATACACTCATTACTGGGAAACAGACTGTCAGTGACCATACAACACGCCAGCAACACGTATGATACAATATATTCAACAACAGTAACAGACTGTCAGTGACCATACAACACGCCAGCAACACGTATGATAAAATATATTCAACAACAGTAACAGACTGTCAGTGACCATACAACACGCCTGCAACACGTATGATACAATATATTCAACAGTAACAGACTGTCAGTGACCATACAACACGCCTGCAACACGTATGATACAATATATTCAACAACAGTAACAGACTGTCAGTGACCATACAACACGCCAGCAACACGTATGATACAATATATTCAACAACAGTAACAGACTGTCAGTGACCATACAACACGCCAGCAACACGTATGATAAAATATATTCAACAACAGTAACAGACTGTCAGTGACCATACAACACGCCAACAACACGTATGATACAATATATTCAACAACAGTAACAGACTGTCAGTGACCATACAACACGCCAGCAACACGTATGATACAATATATTCAACTACAGTAACAGACTGTCAGTGACCATACAACACGCCTGCAACACGTATGATACAATATATTCAACAACAGTAACAGACTGTCAGTGACCATACAACACGCCAACAACACGTATGATACAATATATTCAACAACAGTAACAGACTGTCAGTGACCATACAACACGCCAGCAACACGTATGATACAATATATTCAACAGTAACAGACTGTCAGTGACCATACAACACGCCAGCAACACGTATGATACAATATATTCAACAACAGTAACAGACTGTCAGTGACCATACAACACGCCAGCAACACGTATGATACAATATATTCAACAACAGTAACAGACTGTCAGTGACCATACAACACGCCAGCAACACGTATGATACAATATATTCAACAGTAACAGACTGTCAGTGACCATACAACACGCCTGCAACACGTATGATACAATATATTCAACAACAGTAACAGACTGTCAGTGACCATACAACACGCCTGCAACACGTATGATACAATATATTCAACAACAGTAACAGACTGTCAGTGACCATACAACACGCCAGCAACACGTATGATACAATATATTCAACAGTAACAGACTGTCAGTGACCATACAACACGCCTGCAACACGTATGATACAATATATTCAACAGTAACAGACTGTCAGTGACCATACAACACGCCAGCAACACGTATGATACAATATATTCAACAGTAACAGACTGTCAGTGACCATACAACACGCCTGCAACACGTATGATACAATATATTCAACAGTAACAGACTGTCAGTGACCATACAACATAATGATAAAATACTGTATAATAACACTTGACTGATATTAACTGCAACAACAAACAGGTTTATTTTGCGTGTTTCGGTTTCAGTCTGTTGGTCTTTGTGGTGAGGGTTAGCGTTAGCATTAGCGTTAGTATTAGCGTTATGTGGTTCTGGTTACAGCTTTGCTAGCTTGTTGTGCTACAAGTCACAAGAAGAACACATGTCCATAAATTGCAGACACATCCTTTAAGTTTCATTGTTGACAAAAGTTTCACTTTTTATTGTTGATTTTTTTGTTGATATACTGCTACTATTATGGAGAGATGATAACCAGTTTAAGTGAATAAAAATTCATTTCTACTAGAAGTGAACCTGTGCTCTTTACTCAAACACACACCGTCCTGCTGCCAGAAACACTCTCTACATGTGGATTCATCCACCGCTTGTTCCTATTTGATTTTGAAGCACTTCAGTCAACATCTGTTGTTTTTAAATGTTGCCACAAAAGACATGAAGACTGTAGAATAACAGCAGACAGCTGATCAGAAACTGCTCGTACTGATGGTTTTTTGATGGATTTGAAGATGACGTGTTGTGTTTCAGTGAGTTAACAGAGCAGAGTGTGATTGTTTATGGACAAATCAGATCCGTCATGTTACATGTTGGCATGAAAACCGAAAATAAAAAGGACCAAGAAGGGAACCCTGAGGAACCCCACGACTAACTACTGACACACTGTTAATGACATTAATGATAATGCTGCTCTGAGTCTGTGGATGTTGAGTTCTTCCATCTATGATCAAAAAACAAAACAAAACAAAAAAACTACTTTCATAAAAACAAAATACCCAAGCACCAAACATGCATTAAAGGTTTGAGCAGGACATCATGAAAACATAAAGATAATGTGATAAAAACATTTGTTATAAAAGAGCAAACACATCATCTAGTCACTGAACTGATCACCTGATCAGACCTGATACAGTGATTGATTGATCATCTCATCAGACATCACAATGTCAGAACAAAAAGCTGTTTCTCGTTATTACTGAGTGTCGTTTTTCTCGGTCAGAACTCTTCAGTTTATGTTTGATGTGTTTCCTGTTTGTTTGTTTTTCTCTTTAATAAAGAGAAGATACATCTCAGAGTGTTTATCCAGATTTTATACATTTGCATAAAAGTTGATTAACTAATTCATTGATCAAAAACAAAATTGAAAGTAATTATTTTTGATAATTGCTTGACCCATTTATCAAGAAATATGACAAACATGCTTAATTAACTTCCTCTCTGCTGCTTTTCTGTCTCATGTTTTTAGTTCTGATGAAATAAAACGAGCAACAGGACATTTTAAAGGGCATCTTCACTATTTTCTGACATGGAAAATAATGGTGAAAAGTGAAAATTGAAGCCACAAACAGACAAATGAACATGAACACCGTAAAAATCAGAATGTTGTAGATTAGATTCAGCTTCATTGAATACTGGCTGCTGTTGATATGCAAATGAAGGGAAGCCTGTTGGTTCAGGTTGGAGGTGGAAGAAGTAACAGTAGAAATACTGTTGTCTAAAAATACTCCATTACATTAAAAGTCATGAATTCAAAATGTTGCTTAAGTTAAAGTACAGAAGTATTATCAGCAAAATGTACTTAAAGTATCCGAAGTAAAAGTACTCGTTCTGCAGACTGACTTTGTTTAGAACGATATATTATTACAGTTTATTATCACTAACAAACACATGTAAGAGCATTTTAATGCTGTAGTTCATCAATGTGCAGATAGATTAATAGTAATGTTACTGCATTATGTTATACAAGTGTATCATATGCTTAAATAATAACACTTTACACAAAATGCATAACACATACAACAGTTAGAATATTAAAATATATTATTTAATCATCTGCAAAGTAACTAAAGCTGTTAAATAAATGTAGTGAAGTAGAAAGTAGAAAGTAGCATCACATGGAAATACTCAAGTAAAGTACAAGTACCTTAAACTGTACTTCAGTGCAGTACTTGAGTGAATGTACTTCGTTACTGTCCAGCTCTTTGGTTCAGGTTTGATGCTGCTGTGGCTGAAAGAGAAACATTTTGAGACTTTTATCTGTATGAAACAGAGACGATGATCTTTCATACTGCTGCAGTTTCACTGCAACATCAGAAACAACAACTGGACACGTTGTCACTGAACATTTCACTCATACGTTCAGTAAACTCTGAACATCACTTTGGATCAATACAGCAGGTTAACTTTATCAATCTGTTACTGTGAGCCAGTGTTATACACAACAAGCTTTAACTAGAAACTGTCAGATTCATTGTTCCTACACAAGTTATTAACGATCAATAACAGACTGTGACGTGTCAGTTTAAACAGAGCAGATTATAACAAGCTTTAGTTTGCAGTAAAACTGGTTCAGAACAACATGAACTCAGTGTCGTATCGACTCAAACTGGGTCAAACTTTAACGGTGATGTTTTGTGTTTCAACGTTTTTGCAACTTGACAAAAACATTAATGAACATTTTTTCATTATAGCAACGATACGTTTAACAAGGACAGTAAAAGGCTGTAAACACTCCAACTTCACCACATCTCATTCTAATTTATATTGTGTTTACTGTCTCTGTCTGTCCTGCACTGTGTAGATAAACTAATTGTACACACACACACACACACATGTTTACATCTGGACATCACTGGATTCCTTATATTTGCTACTTGGTGAATAAATCTGATGATGTTCATGTTGAGAGAAAATGTGATTCATTATCATATATAATAATTCAGCAGCGTTCGGTCGTATATGAAGGTGAATTCTGGGATGCAGAGCAGGTGACTGAACGAGTTTAATGCCTCCACATGATGTGAGTTCCTGCAGATAAAGCTCAGTAAACTAACAGAGAGCAGAGCACAGCTATTGTCTGCTGCATCTTTATGCCTCTGAGATCTGGATTAAACCTGTCTGTCTCTTACTGAAGATCAGTGCAGGATGATAATCTTCATCCTAATGCAGAGACACCTGTCACAGCAGCAGAGTGCTTCCTCTAATGTCTCTGTAAGCAGATTAGGTTCCTCTAATGCAGGTATTTGAGGAATATTCATGCAGCTAAGTGCTTATGTAATGTCTCCGAGCCTCCGTGCCTTTTTGTTTCAGCGTTCCTGCCTCCTCCTCCACTGCTGAGGAGCCCCGAGGCCTCATCACCCACATCAAAGCACACACACACACACACACACACGATAATCTGCTGCAGATACATAAACACAATATATCATTAACATCAGATATGAAGCTGATCTGAATCATTTAAAAAAAACATGTTGTAATGAATTCATGGGTCCAGTGTTTCTCTGTTTCTGTGTCGAGGTTAAACAGGAAGTGAGTCTTCTTGATTTACAGGTTGTTTCTGATTGGTTCTCTGCTCGGATCAACACTGAGTCCACATGTTGAACTTTACCAACACACAGCAGCTCATTTTACACACAAACACACAAACACAACAACACAACAACACATGTCAATCCGACACACTGAGATAAAAACACAACAACGGTCAGCACATGAGGATCTTTATTACATCACTGTTGTATTGTGTTTATGTAGTTTAATGGTTGATAGTGTATAAATGTGTATATTGTGTTTATGTAGTTTAATGGTTGATAGTGTATAAATGTGTATATTGTGTTTATATGTAGTTTAATAGTTGATAGTGTATAAATGTGTATATTGTGTTTATGTAGTTTAATGGTTGATAGTGTATAAATGTGTATATTGTGTTTATGTAGTTTAATGGTTGATAGTGTATAAATGTGTATATTGTGTTTATATGTAGTTTAATAGTTGATAGTGTATAAATGTGTATATTGTGTTTATGTAGTTTAATGGTTGATAGTGTATAAATGTGTATATTGTGTTTATATGTAGTTTAATAGTTGATAGTGTATAAATGTGTATATTGTGTTTATGTAGTTTAATGGTTGATAGTGTATAAATGTGTATATTGTGTTTATATGTAGTTTAATAGTTGATAGTGTATAAATGTGTATATTGTGTTTATGTAGTTTAATGGTTGATAGTGTATACATGTGTATATTGTGTTTATATGTAGTTTAATGGTTGATAGTGTATAAATGTGTATATTGTGTTTATATGTAGTTTAATGGTTGATAGTGTATAAATGTGTATATTGTGTTTATGTAGTTTAATGGTTGATAGTGTATAAATGTGTATATTGTGTTTATGTAGTTTAATGGTTGATAGTGTATAAATGTGTATATTGTGTTTATATGTAGTTTAATGGTTGATAGTGTATAAATGTGTATATTGTGTTTATATGTAGTTTAATGGTTGATAGTGTATAAATGTGTATATTGTGTTTATATGTAGTTTAATGGTTGATAGTGTATAAATGTGTATATTGTGTTTATATGTAGTTTAATGGTTGATAGTGTATAAATGTGTATATTGTGTTTATGTAGTTTAATGGTTGATAGTGTATAAATGTGTATATTGTGTTTATGTAGTTTAATGGTTGATAGTGTATAAATGTGTATATTGTGTTTATATGTAGTTTAATGGTTGATAGTGTATAAATGTGTATATTGTGTTTATGTAGTTTAATGGTTGATAGTGTATAAATGTGTATATTGTGTTTATATGTAGTTTAATGGTTGATAGTGTATAAATGTGTATATAGTGTTTATATGTAGTTTAATGGTTGATAGTGTATAAATGTGTATATTGTGTTTATGTAGTTTAATAGTTGATAGTGTATAAATGTGTATATTGTGTTTATATGTAGTTTAATGGTTGATAGTGTATAAATGTGTATATTGTGTTTATATGTAGTTTAATGGTTGATAGTGTATAAATGTGTATATTGTGTTTATATGTAGTTTAATGGTTGATAGTGTATAAATGTGTATATTGTGTTTATATGTAGTTTAATGGTTGATAGTGTATAAATGTGTATATTGTGTTTATATGTAGTTTAATGGTTGATAGTGTATAAATGTGTATATTGTGTTTATGTAGTTTAATGGTTGATAGTGTATAAATGTGTATATTGTGTTTATGTAGTTTAATGGTTGATAGTGTATAAATGTGTATATTGTGTTTATATGTAGTTTAATGGTTGATAGTGTATAAATGTGTATATTGTGTTTATGTAGTTTAATGGTTGATAGTGTATAAATGTGTATATTGTGTTTATATGTAGTTTAATGGTTGATAGTGTATAAATGTGTATATAGTGTTTATATGTAGTTTAATGGTTGATAGTGTATAAATGTGTATATTGTGTTTATGTAGTTTAATAGTTGATAGTGTATAAATGTGTATATTGTGTTTATATGTAGTTTAATAGTTGATAGTGTATAAATGTGCATATTGTGTTTATGTAGTTTAATGGTTGATAGTGTATAAATGTGTATATTGTGTTTATATGTAGTTTAATGGTTGATAGTGTATAAATGTGTATATTGTGTTTATATGTAGTTTAATGGTTGATAGTGTATAAATGTGTATATTGTGTTTATGTAGTTTAATGGTTGATAGTGTATAAATGTGTATATTGTGTTTATGTAGTTTAATGGTTGATAGTGTATAAATGTGTATATAGTGTTTATATGTAGTTTAATGGTTGATAGTGTATAAATGTGTATATTGTGTTTATGTAGTTTAATAGTTGATAGTGTATAAATGTGTATATTGTGTTTATATGTAGTTTAATAGTTGATAGTGTATAAATGTGCATATTGTGTTTATATGTAGTTTAATGGTTGATAGTGTATAAATGTGTATATTGTGTTTATATGTAGTTTAATGGGTGATAGTGTATAAATGTGTATATTGTGTTTATGTAGTTTAATAGTTGATAGTGTATAAATGTGTATATTGTGTTTATATGTAGTTTAATGGGTGATAGTGTATAAATGTGTATATTGTGTTTATGTAGTTTAATAGTTGATAGTGTATAAATGTGTATATAGTGTTTATGTAGTTTAATGGTTGATAGTGTATAAATGTGTATATTGTGTTTATATGTAGTTTAATAGTTGATAGTGTATAAATGTGTATATTGTGTTTATATGTAGTTTAATGGTTGATAGTGTATAAATGTGTATATAGTGTTTATGTAGTTTAATAGTTGATAGTGTATAAATGTGTATATAGTGTTTATGTAGTTTAATGGTTGATAGTGTATAAATGTGTATATTGTGTTTATATGTAGTTTAATAGTTGATAGTGTATAAATGTGTATATTGTGTTTATATGTAGTTTAATGGTTGATAGTGTATAAATGTGTATATTGTGTTTATGTAGTTTAATAGTTGATAGTGTATAAATGTGTATATTGTGTTTATGTAGTTTAATAGTTGATAGTGTATAAATGTGTATATAGTGTTTATATGTAGTTTAATGGTTGATAGTGTATAAATGTGTATATTGTGTTTATATGTAGTTTAATGGTTGATAGTGTATAAATGTGTATATAGTGTTTATGTAGTTTAATGGTTGATAGTGTATAAATGTGTATATTGTGTTTATATGTAGTTTAATGGTTGATAGTGTATAAATGTGTATATAGTGTTTATGTAGTTTAATGGTTGATAGTGTATAAATGTGTATATTGTGTTTATATGTAGTTTAATAGTTGATAGTGTATAAATGTGTATATAGTGTTTATGTAGTTTAATAGTTGATAGTGTATAAATGTGTATATAGTGTTTATATGTAGTTTAATGGTTGATAGTGTATAAATGTGTATATTGTGTTTATATGTAGTTTAATGGTTGATAGTGTATAAATGTGTATATTGTGTTTATATGTAGTTTAATGGTTGATAGTGTATAAATGTGTATATAGTGTTTATATGTAGTTTAATGGTTGATAGTGTATAAATGTGTATATTGTGTTTATGTAGTTTAATGGTTGATAGTGTATAAATGTGTATATTGTGTTTATGTAGTTTAATGGTTGATAGTGTATAAATGTGTATATAGTGTTTATATGTAGTTTAATGGTTGATAGTGTATAAATGTGTATATTGTGTTTATGTAGTTTAATGGTTGATAGTGTATAAATGTGTATATTGTGTTTATATGTAGTTTAATGGTTGATAGTGTATAAATGTGTATATTGTGTTTATGTAGTTTAATGGTTGATAGTGTATAAATGTGTATATTGTATTTATGTAGTTTAATGGTTGATAGTGTATAAATGTGTATATTGTGTTTATGTAGTTTAATAGTTGATAGTGTATAAATGTGTATATAGTGTTTATATGTAGTTTAATGGTTGATAGTGTATAAATGTGTATATTGTGTTTATATGTAGTTTAATAGTTGATAGTGTATAAATGTGTATATTGTGTTTATATGTAGTTTAATGGTTGATAGTGTATAAATGTGTATATTGTGTTTATATGTAGTTTAATGGTTGAAAGTGTATAAATGTGTATATTGTGTTTATGTAGTTTAATAGTTGATAGTGTATAAATGTGTGTATTGTGTTTATATGTAGTTTAATGGTTGATAGTGTATAAATGTGTATATAGTGTTTATGTAGTTTAATGGGTGATAGTGTATAAATGTGTGTATTGTGTTTATATGTAGTTTAATGGTTGATAGTGTATAAATGTGTATATTGTGTTTATGTAGTTTAATAGTTGATAGTGTATAAATGTGTATATAGTGTTTATGTAGTTTAATGGGTGATAGTGTATAAATGTGTGTATTGTGTTTATATGTAGTTTAATGGTTGATAGTGTATAAATGTGTATATTGTGTTTATATGTAGTTTAATAGTTGATAGTGTATAAATGTGTATATTGTGTTTATATGTAGTTTAATGGTTGATAGTGTATAAATGTGTATATTGTGTTTATATGTAGTTTAATAGTTGATAGTGTATAAATGTGTATATTGTGTTTATATGTAGTTTAATGGTTGATAGTGTATAAATGTGTATATTGTGTTTATATGTAGTTTAATGGTTGAAAGTGTATAAATGTGTGTATTGTGTTTATGTAGTTTAATGGTTGATAGTGTATAAATGTGTATATTGTGTTTATGTAGTTTAATAGTTGATAGTGTATAAATGTGTGTATTGTGTTTATGTAGTTTAATGGTTGATAGTGTATAAATGTGTATATAGTGTTTATGTAGTTTAATGGGTGATAGTGTATAAATGTGTGTATTGTGTTTATATGTAGTTTAATGGTTGATAGTGTATAAATGTGTATATTGTGTTTATGTAGTTTAATAGTTGATAGTGTATAAATGTGTATATAGTGTTTATGTAGTTTAATAGTTGATAGTGTATAAATGTGTATATAGTGTTTATGTAGTTTAATGGTTGATAGTGTATAAATGTGTATATTGTGTTTATGTAGTTTAATAGTTGATAGTGTATAAATGTGTATATAGTGTTTATGTAGTTTAATGGGTGATAGTGTATAAATGTGTGTATTGTGTTTATATGTAGTTTAATGGTTGATAGTGTATAAATGTGTATATTGTGTTTATGTAGTTTAATGGTTTTAATGATGTACCTGAAATACTCAGATAATAAAATATGATTTGTAGTTAAACTCCACCTTAGAAAAGTCTAAACTAAGTCTAAATAAAATCTGTGTAAGTATAAGTTTTTATCCAGAAGAACCAACAACTCTGCTGTTTACAGTCCGGTCTCGTCTGGTCCAATATGGCGGTGACGTTGACATACGATCCAAAGGCCAATAGACAACACGTATATATGTCTATGCACTTAGAGGACAGATGTGTTTGAGCTTATTGTCCCACAGAGAACACCTGGAAACAGCATCCAGAGCCTCTGATTGGATGATCTGATTCTCCTTGTGACTAATTAGTTGACTCACATGTCAGATTTAAAACTTCAGAGAAGATTCAAACCCAAAACCAGCTGAGATATCAGGAGCCCTGCAGCCTACACTTCCCAGGATGCAATGCTGTCGTCTTTGTCTTCATGTTGAAACTCTATCATGTCGTTCAGAGGAAGACAGACTGCAGCAGTCAGCTGGACGATTCCTCTGAAGGAGTTTGTGTTTGTGTAGTTCTGCTGACAGGTGGAGACACAGGAAGTAGGGGGGTGGCGGGGGAGGTGGGGGGGGGCAGAGGAAACCCCCCATCATGTGTAACAACTGGAACAGATTTGATGAAATGAGGCTCATTTACATCCAGCCGCAGTCTGAGCGCTCGGCTGCTTCCTTTAATTAGAGGAAGAGATTAACATCGTTCAGGAGGCTCCGCCTTCAACATGTGAGGCAGGTTAACGACACATGTTCCCACGACGACAACAACAACTGATGAGTCACCGCGGCAACCACGGCCTGCTGGAGAGGAAACACACACTGACGGCAGAAAAGACATTTATAAAAACAGACTGAAACATCTTTCATTCATGATCGTCAGAGGATCAATGTGACTCTTCCTGCAGCGCCACCAGGAGGTCAAACAGGAAACTCATCACATGACTCACACAGCAAACGCTTCATCCTCCCGCCGATACGAGGAGAGGCCGAACATCCCGATCACATTTATCAGCCATGTTTCTACCGACTGCAGCTCGTCTCCTCATCGTTACAACCAACACACCAATCAGCAGCCGCCACGCATGGAGGCGTGTTGAGGCGTGTGGAGGCGTGTTGAGGCGTGTTGAGGCGTGTTGAGGTGTGTGGAGGCGTGTTGAGGCGTGTGGAGGCGTGTTGAGGGGTGTTGAGGGGTGTTGAGGTGTGTGGAGGCGTGTTGAGGTGTGTGGAGGCGTGTTAAGGCGTGTGGAGGCGTGTTGAGGCGTGTTGAGGCGTGTTGAGGCGTGTGGAGGCGTGTTAAGGCGTGTGGAGGCGTGTTAAGGCGTGTTGAGGCGTGTTGAGGCGTGTTGAGGCGTGTTAAGGCGTGTTGAGGCGTGTGGAGGCGTGTTAAGGCGTGTTGAGGCGTGTTGAGGCGTGTGGAGGCGTGTGGAGGCGTGTGGAGGCGTGTGGAGGCGTGTTGAGGCGTGTTGAGGCGTGTTGAGGCGTGTTGAGGGGTGTTGAGGCGTGTGGAGGCGTGTTGAGGCGTGTGGAGCCGTGTTGAGGCGTGTTGAGGCGTGTGGAGGCGTGTGGAGGCGTGTTGAGGCGTGTGGAGGCGTGTTGAGGCGTGTTGAGGCGTGTTGAGGCGTGTGGAGGCGTGTTGAGGCGTGTGGAGCCGTGTTGAGGCGTGTGGAGGCGTGTGGAGCCGTGTTGAGGCGTGTTGAGGCGTGTGGAGGCGTGTGGAGGCGTGTTGAGGCGTGTGGAGGCGTGTTGAGGCGTGTGGAGCCGTGTTGAGGCGTGTTGAGGCGTGTGGAGGCGTGTGGAGGCGTGTTGAGGCGTGTGGAGGCGTGTTGAGGCGTGTTGAGGCGTGTTGAGGCGTGTGGAGGCGTGTGGAGGCGTGTTGAGGCGTGTGGAGGCGTGTTGAGGCGTGTTGAGGCGTGTTGAGGCGTGTGGAGGCGTGTGGAGGCGTGTGGAGGCGTGTTGAGGCGTGTGGAGGCGTGTTGAGGCGTGTGGAGGCGTGTTGAGGTGTGTTGAGGCGTGTGGAGGCGTGTTGAGGCGTGTGGAGGCGTGTTGAGGCGTGTGGAGGCGTGTTGAGGCGTGTGGAGGCGTGTTGAGGCGTGTTGAGGCGTGTTGAGGCGTGTTGAGGCGTGTTGAGGCGTGTTGAGGCGTGTGGAGGCGTGTTGAGGCGTGTTGAGGCGTGTTGAGGCGTGTGGAGGCGTGTTGAGGCGTGTTGAGGCGTGTGGAGGCGTGTTGAGGCGTGTGGAGGCGTGTTGAGGTGTGTTGAGGCGTGTGGAGGCGTGTTGAGGTGTGTTGAGGTCTACGGTTGGACATCACCAATAATTTCCCAATTCGATTCAATTTGATATCCGTTCAGTCTGAGATATCTCAGTTACAATACCTGTTTGCTCAGATATGAACTAATGCTGTAAACTGATGCAGTCACATGACTAGTTATCAGATGGTTATCAGATGGTTATCAGATGGTTTGAGAGGGTAAAGGAGGCGACATCTTTTTGTTTCTGATGTGATGATTTTCAGCTGATATTCTGTGTTTGACCAATTATCTATGTAATTAGATTTCATTTAATCATTTTGACAGTTTGAACTAGAGATTGGAAGTGTGTGACGCTATAATAAACTGTGCAGCTGGGAGTTGTAGTTCCTGAAGCTCAAAGATCTTCTCTGTGGACAGACGGAGGGTTTCCTGTCAGCGTTTATCTTCTCCTGTCAGTCAGTGTCAGCTGCTGGTTCCCTGTGAACGAGGTTAAAGCAGGACTGAGAGAAACACAGAAGTCTTAGATTACCTCATTAAAGAGTTGTGATATGATTGTTATCAGACACTGATGGATGTGTGTGTGTGACTTTATTTTAATGTATAATTATTGTTATGTTTGTTTTATAACTGTATTGTAGTTATTGTAGGTGAGATGAACCTCATCATAAATAAATGAAACTTTGGTTTCAGCTCTGTGTTTCTGTTTCCATGGAAACGATGCCTCTCTGCTGCACAATATATATATTTTATGTTTAAAACAAATGTCAGTTCTGGTTTTAAGTTTGAGTGAAATGTGTCGTCACTGTGTTTGTTTGATGTGAGGTTCATGTGTGATAAAAACAGCAGTTTGGTCCTTTAGAGTTCACTGAGTGACTCGGGGGGGGGGGGGGCTGTAAATCCAAAATGTACAAAAATAAAAGCCTATTAGTGGAGTGAAGCATTTTGATCTATCGGACTGCAAATACAAACAATGTCAACACCCAAACACATCTGTTGCAGCTTATCTGCCTCCGCTGCACTTAATATGGCTGCAAAGCTGCGTCCAGCGTCTATTTATACTGCAGAGAGCTGCACTCACCACTCACGCCGGATCAAAGCCCTAAGCCCCGCTCACCTCTTCCTCACTAACCTGCTGACGTGATGAAGAGCGTCTGACGTATCCGTCCGAGTGATGAATCCTCATTATCATCACCATCATCATCATCATCATCACCATCACCATCACCATCATCATCATCACCATCACCATCATCATCATCATCACCATCACCATCACCATCATCATCATCATCATCATCATCATCATCATCATCACCATCATCATCATCATCATCATCACCATCACCATCATCATCACCATCATCATCATGTTTACAATGTTGTAAACATGTTCTGTTATTTACTTCCTGTTCTGATGTTGGATGTTAAACAAGGTCAAAGTTCAGAAGCTTGAGGTGAACGTATGTAGAGATGCTGCCTGCGAGTCAAAACTCAGGACTGAACGGTTCGTTTTAAATGTTTTTTTCTACCTTGTTGAGGAGCTGACGTCGACTCATCGCACACGCTCATAAACATCTGTCTGTTCTGTAGCGTTGGTTGCTAGGTGGTTGCTAAGATGTTTGCTAAGGTGGTTTGTTAAGGTTGTAACTAAGGTGGTTGCTAAGGTGGTTGCTAAGGTGGTTTGTTAAGGTTGTTGATAAGGTGGTTGCTAAGGTGGTTGCCAGGGTGATTTGTTAAGGTAGTTACTAAGATGGTTTG